>NW_006801273.1:4901-7694 GCF_000485575.1 Poecilia formosa | reverse complement strand
AAGAAGAAGAAGAAGAAGAAGAAGAAGAAGAAGAAGAAGAAGAGCTGCCATGTATATTGTTGCAGCCAAGCATGGTTTAATGTTACACAATACAGTTTTACCAAGTTGCTCAAAGTCTAATCTGGTATTGTTGTGCATATAAGGTGTAAAGTTTACCTTCGACCAAACGCCCCCCAGAGGAATCCCAGCGCATCCCTTTTGTAAAAATGTCCACCAGCGCCCCCTGCCTTCCTCTGAACGCCCCCTGGGGGGCGGTACCGCCCACGTTGAGAACCGCTAATCTAGCTTGATCTTTTATCAAGTTAGATAAGAGATCTTACTTATCTAACTTGGCCTGCTACTGTTTCAGTTTAGAATTTCTTTTTGGATAGTTATTGATCAAAAGTATTTATTTATTTTTTGGTTTTGTTTGGGGAAGGGGAGTTTCTATTGTCTAGTCCGCTGGTCTGTTTTCAAAAAAAGGGACCTATGCTTTCTCTGGGTCCCAAATTGTTTTATTTAGATTGAGGAGACTAGTGGAAGGGGAGTCTTTTCTTTTCATTATTGTATTTACCAGGGATTTTTGTGTGAGTGTGTTTTTGTTGGGGAGCACTTAAGTGCATTTGGTTAAATTAGTGTTTTCTTTATTATTATTCCTCCCCCAAGCAGTCTAATTTTATTTCATTGGGTTTTAACCATTTTTTTCAGCTATAAGGTTTCCAGGCACGGGAGTCTTATAGACTCGTACTTTTAGTGTGGTCATGTTTTGTACAATAAAATAAACAGACTATTTTTGCCCATAGGGCATTGATCAACGAGCCGGGTCGTAACAAAATGGGGGCTCATCATTAGTTGAACCTGGTTGCGCTCAAATGCTTGGTTGTTTTTTGGTTAAATTTCGTTTGCTGGACTATTTCCTTTGTTTAAATGTTTGAGCGCAAACTGCTTTTCCTTTATTTAAATGTTTGAGCGCAAACTGCTTTTCCTTTGCTTAAATGTCCACCGTTGGTTGGAGACACGGCTTGGCATTATTTTGTGGTTGTTTGATGGCGTGATTGTTTTCGGGTGTGGCTGTCTGTTAGTTTTTCCCCTTAACATAATTAGTGTGTTAAGTGTTGATCGTGTGCACCTGTTTGCAGGTTTGGTCCCCTGATAGACAATAGAGGTGTTGCTCCTTGGGGCTTCATCTGGTTGTTATTTTTGTAGTGTCGCTTGGAGGTGGTTAACGCTTTTTCCTCATTATTGTTTGAGTTGCGTTATTAAAGGTGATCATGACTTCTCTTTCTGGATTTTTTGATTCTCCCAATTATTTGAGATTGGGAAACACTACGGTGTGGAAATTGATGGCCGACGGTCTAAAGAGAACATGAAGTCCATTTTGGTTGCAAATTTAGTTGAAAAGGACAGTTTGCAAAGATCAGTTGGTGAAATTTCTGTGTCTAAACCTGTTGTTTTTACCCCCTGGTTTGACGTTTGAGCAGCATAGGGAATTACTGTTATAGTTTGAGTTTGTTATAGTTTCAAAATGAAAGCACAATTGGAGGCAGAGCATACTAGGTTAGAGATCGAACGACACGGTTAGATTTGGGTGGCGCGTCTGGAGCCTCTCATTCTCACTCAGTTTATTCTGATGGTGTTGACATGGAGTTTGATGTCATTGGCAATTTACGTTTGTTGCCTAAATTTAATTAACTTGATCCAGATTCTTTTTTTTTTTTTTTTTTTCTTTTTTTTTGTCAATTTTGAGCGTGTGGCTGAGGTGCGCGGCTGGTGTGACTCTGCACGCATTTTATTGTTGCAGTGTGTGCTTGTGGGGAGTGCCCAAGAGGATTTTTCTATGTTGTCTGACTCTGATTGCCATGATTATGCTAAGGTGAAAGCTGCTGTTTTAAAAACTCATGAGTTTGTGCCTGAGGCATATCGGCAGAGATTTAGGAGTTGTAAGAAAAAACTCTGGGCAGAGTTATCTGGAATTTGCCAGAGATATTAAGATGCATTTTACGCGCTGGTGCGCAGCGGCAGATGTTAAAACCTTTGAGCAGCTGTGTGAACTTGTTGTTTTGGAACAACTTAGAAACTCAGTTCCTGAGGTTGTTGCGACTTACATTTGTGAACAGAAGGCTCAGACTGCAGCTGCAGCCGCGGCGCTCGCGGATGATTACGTTTTAACCCACAAATCCCAGTTTCCAACAGGGAGTGGTTTCAGGGGGGACACTGGGTGAAGCGATCATTTTTGCCATCCTACTGGAGTGCGTAATGTGAAAATTAAACCTCCTGGTTCTTTTGATAGTAATGATCGGTGTAACTACTGCCATAAGCGTGGTCATTGGAAAGTGGATTGCCATCTATTTAAGTCCAGATCTCCAATATTTTAGTCCAAGCCAGAGGGCGCTGGTTTAGCGGCGCCTGTGTTTACAGGTGTAGAGCGAAAGGAAAGGAAGAGTCGGTCACAGAGCCTAGAGGCAGAGCCAAGTATTCATACTGGAACATCCAGATGACATGAAGCTCCCATTGTTAACGGACACCTGGGGTCATCTGCAAAACCCATGTTCCAGTAAAATGGTAACTTCCCCGCAGCTTTCTCCACTAGATAAGAATCACAATGGAAAGTAAAGGTTTTAAAAACTCAAATCCTTCAGGGGTCAAGGTACAGATCCAATTTGAACATCCAGAGTAAAATCAAATGTGGAGCAAAACTGGTACGGAAAATCAGGAGACAGAAAAACCAGCATCCTTTAAAACTGGGCCATCCAAACAGTTTTTTTTTTTTTTTGTCCTGCAGTAATCATCTACAAATCTCCAGCATCAGAGGGA
>NW_006801273.1:0-4785 GCF_000485575.1 Poecilia formosa | reverse complement strand
CATTTGGTCTCGGTCTTGTCTCGGGCTCTGAGGACTCGGCATTTTATTTCAAGACCAATCGAGATCGCAACTGTGAAAATATTACTAAACTTACAGCACACTGTCCAGTTTATTTGTTAACATCTTTGTTTTCTGTGGATGCAAAATGCACTGATTAAAATCCAAGCAACTACGTGTTTCTGTTACTCCCCATTCCCCTCCCCACCTTCAATCGCGCGCGGCGCTCCAGGACATGCGCAGTGGTTTTCTGTTAGCGGCAGAAAATGTTTGTCTAATCGTCAGTAATATAAAAGCGCTGCATAAATAGTAAGAAATCCGATGGCCACAGCTAACTCAACATCGCTTCGTTTTCACAGACGGTGGGGACAACGTCTAACTTTTTTCGTCACTTAGAAAAGTAGCTCAAAGAAGGTAAGCTCCGTTAACGTGATGTTGGCAAAGCTAGCTGTACAGAGACACATAAGCATTTGTGATGAAAAAAAGTCACTCACTGCCTGAATTATTGTGCGGAGGTGTAGACTGACTTGTCGCATATATAGGACAACGCTATGTCCAAAAGTCTGCAATATAGAGATGTGACATTCAGAAACAGTGATTCGTCTCCACGGCTCTTTACTTATTAGATAGGACTGGAGTGTCACTCACTGAGAGCCGTTGTTCTATCAGATAGCCATACGCTGTCAGGTTAGCATACATGCAGTGAGTACCATGCCTGCGCATGCGCATTAAGAAGTCCGACCGTCAGAGGAGTTGTCAGTTCACCATACGCAGCAAGTTATGACGAAAATAAGTCATTAAATTGTTTTCAGTGATAACTATATAGATATACATGTGTTGTCATGGTTTCAAAGTGTATTTAAAGCAGGGTTTGGTTGCAGCTGGAGTCAGCTACAACACACGCCCGTGTAAAACTCACTTAACCGCTAAGTCAGGTGATAACTGTGTTTACAGTGGAGTCAGTGATCGTGAAGAATATAAAAATGGTGCAAGTTTCATGTGAATTAGGTGCAAGTGGGAGATCTGTCATGATCTGTGTTTTCTGTTTATTTTGAGGTTTTTTCTGTGTTTATTAGCCTGTTCCCTTGTGAGTCTCTGTGTTCTCTGTTGATCGTTCCCAGGTGTGTCTCGTTTCTTTGATTACCCTCCCAGCAAACCCACCTGTTGTCTTTGTCTCTCATCGGATCCGCGTCAGATGTTAGATGCTTCTCAGTTGCTACTGGTATTTGCTGTGTGCTAACTCTCTGCCGTGCCGCCTGTGTATAGACTGTGTTTGAGCTAGTAATGGGTAGATGAGGCGTGTGTATCGTTTTGACACAAAGCAAAACTGTGTCGATACTGTGTCGCTCAATACTGACACCTGCTGGACATTAAAAATTCCTACTGACAATGTAGTGATTTGATGACCTAGTCTATACGACAAGATTTAAGTCTTCGTGATTTATTGAATATTATATATTGTATTGTCATATCTTCAGTTAAATTTAAAATATATTTGATATACAGTCAATAAATAATGTGAACATGTACCATAAGTGAAAATTTAAGTGAATGTGTTTGGAATGAGGATGCATGGACGGTTTCTTTTTCCACAAATTTTTATAAAAAAAAAAAAAAAAAAAAGTTTTGCAACATTTTGAAATTTAGTCTGTTACGCTTTTTTGACAGAACTTCTGCTGTAGAAAAAAATGAAATAAACACTACATTTACAGCAAACCCTTGTTTTTCTTAGGGGTTGCGTTCCGAAAATAACCCGTGATAGGCGAAATCCGTGAACTAGTTACCTTTAGTTTTTACAATTATTATACAGCATAATTAAATACTCTACATTGAAATCAAATAACAAAACCTGTTTTCAGATCAGCGGATGTGTGTGTGCATCAATCGGGCATTAATGTGATCCGTCATGTCATTAAAGCGTCTCCTCCAACCTGCCCCGCGAGATTCACAGCTGTATCTACGGCAGAGCGATGGACCTCGTCAAGCTTCCGGTCGGGTTCTGCTGCCTCTGGCCACAGTTAAATTCCAGTTGGAATTCAAAGTTTCAGTTTCCATCTGCTGAATGGCCAATCTGTATTAAATACCGTAATGTTATTGGCACTCAGGTAGAAAAAAAGCGCGGAGACTGTTTTTACCAATCATATGGTCAATCAGGCCGCAGAACACTGTGAAAAAAAAACTGCACAAAAAAATCTGCGAAGCAGCGATACCGTAAAAGGTAAACCGCGTTACAGCGAGGGATCACTGTATAAGAAATAATTTATAAAATGCAACTGAGTAATTTGTAGAATGGCTGTATGTCTGAGTTTATATAGGTGTATCTGGGACTTCATTCTCATGCCTGGCCTTCTAATGCTTTATTTAATTAAAAGGTGGATTTATTTAAATAAGACAGTTTAGTCAAACATATGCGACACTTAACCTACAAAACAGGTTTTAGTCAGCTGAAATTGACTAAGAGTCAATTTCAGCTGAATTTGGATCCATATAGATCAAGTAGAAACTGACAAGAACTGAAACAACAAAAATTAAAAGAAATTTATTTTCCAATATAAGATCAAAATGGTCCCACACTGAGGAAACCTTTCCTTTGAGGCTGCTCCATAGTTGACGCTGTTCCGTAAAAGATCAAGAATTCGTTTGGCAAATGCATTTGACAGATTAACAGATTTGCTTCCTTATAAACACAGTTTGGTGCTTTAATGTCATTTGAAAACAGTTCCTGTAAGTCAGTTCCTGTAAGTCAGTTTCAGTAAGTCCCGTGACTTACTGAAACCAATACGCGCACCGACAAGGGGTTTGGTCTGTGGGCTTGACACATGTGCCGACACATCGGTGTTGCCGGACCCATCACTAGTTTCAGCTCTTATAAAATTTATAATTTCCTGGAACCTGGGTTCCTGCGTTTACTCTCAACACCCCAACCTGACACTCTCACTTCATACACACACAGTCAAACAAAATCCAGGTACTCGATAACAATTTGCTGTAAAAATGCATAGTACCATTACAGTGCTGTGGCCTTGTGGTTATTCAGAATGCTGGGATGTTTTTGCTGTCTTGTTGACTTGAGCAGCAGTTGAAGCTGTTAGCCTTTTTTGTAATGTATTGCTGTTACTGTTTTATCTGAAAGTGAGTAAGCTTAAACTTCCACACTCTAAATTTTAATATGATCTTTACATGTTAATCATTAAGCTTTTGAATATATTTCAAAAGAAAAGCTAATACTTATTGCTACTTAAAGTGCTGTTTTGAGAAGTTGTGATTTCCCCCCCAGCATACACATAAAGTTATTTTTACTCAATAATCCCATATTTGTTTTATGTGTATCCAGTTATTTCACTGAACTCGACTATATTACATAAGTTTAACGTAGCCTCCATACATAAAAAGAAAGTAACCGCATTAGAGTTCAAGTAACTCAAGTCACTGTTGTTCAATATATTTAAATCTATTGAGTAAATCGTATGCAAACTTGTTAATTAACATGAACTTTAAAAAGTTGTGTTAAACATAACATTTTTAAATCCAGTATATCTTTTTTTTACTGCACAGCTGTGTTTCCTAACACAGGTAGATAATAGGAGGATGAGGAAGTAGTTGGATTGAAGACTTGATTGTACTCTGTGAAGCAACGCCTCATTTGCTGAAAGCAAACATAGCAGAATATTTGTCTGCACTTCATGAAATTTGTGCGACAGGTTTTAGTATGTGGTTGCAGAGAAAGACGGTGTTGCTTACCATCTTGTCTGTGGTGCTGGTACTGGTTCTGCTTCACTTATGGTCCACTCGAGCGTACAACACAATGGACCTGTGGCAACAGTTCAGTGTGAAAAAGGAGAGGCACCTGGAGGAGAGGCTGACAGAACCGGACCCACGGCTGAGCAGCGTCCCCTTTCAAATCAGGAAAGGTGTATCAGAGTAAGTCTTGTATTCCTCAGATTATGAATTAATTTTAGCTCATCTGTGAATTTTAATCTAATTATTTGTGTCTTTGGTTGTCCACTCAGCTTGCTGGATCGTGATGGGTGCGTTTGTGAGGCTAAGAAACCAGTGTCAAACCTGCACTTTGACCAGCTGCTGTTCCCGAAGTTGCCAGCTCAGTCTCTGCACACTGCCTCCAACACCTCTGAGCTGGGGAAAATGAAGATGAGACGAGCCAAGGAGTACAAAGCTTTCCAACAGAGGTAAATCAGAAAGCTGTAATCAATTCTGGAAACAAAACTCGTTAGGGCACTTCTTATTTTGTTTGTCCATCCATACATGGAGGACCAAAACTGACATAATTAAAAATGAAAGCAGAAATGTACATATTTTATTTTTCCTGTTCCTGACACGAGATTTCATAAAGAAATGTATTTATGTGCTTTTCCATTTCCTCATATGCCATTGCCTCGTCTCCTTTTTAATTTCCTTTTGTATGTGCAGTTGCCGTCCCTCATTAGATTCAGATTTATTTGTGTCACAAATGGGCAACTGATATTACAGCAAGTATGAAAACTAAACGGCAAGGTATCAAAGTTTAAAAAATAAATAAATAAAACATTCCAAAAAGGACATCAAATACAAATCAATACATAATGGGAAGAGTACAGCAGTGTATTTCATTGTTGACCAGCAGTTGCTACAAACACTAACAATCAGGTGCTAGTCCCTCTACCTCGTCCTGCATTTAAAAGAGAAATTGCTCCAGGAACAAAAGAGTGCTTGTATCTGTTACTTTATCTGAGCCAGAAGGCAAAAACTGGAACTCGTCATGTAAAAGGTGAGAGTTGTCTGCAAGAATGG
>NW_006801272.1:0-14083 GCF_000485575.1 Poecilia formosa | reverse complement strand
GCTCTGCTAACAGAGCTGCTCTGCTAACGGAGCTGCTCTGCTATCGGAGCTACTCTGCTAACGGAGCTGCTCTGCTAACAGAGCTGCTCTGCTAACAGAGCTGCTCTGCTAACGGAGCTGCTCTGCTAACGGAGCTACTCTGCTAACGGGGCTACTCTGCTAACTGATCTGTGACTGAGAAGCTGCGCCCCGCGCTGACCAACTGCATCTAAACACCTAAAGTAAAATAATTATGTCAGGTTTTCTTCAGGCTGAAAGAAAAAATTGTCAACATGTGATAGTTATTACTGATTTATACTTATATTGATGAGACGTTCAGGAACGAATCGATTCCTCTGAACGGCTCCCTGCTGTGAACGGACTGGAGCTGCTTTGTTTTTCATAACGCTCTGATCACCTCAACGATTGTTATCTTTATTTAAAGTTATTTAAATAATAGATAAATACAATCAATAGAAATGTGTGGATAAGAGGATTGTTGTTTCTTTGCAACATTTAAACAGATGTTAATTTTAAATGTTTAAAGTCAATTTAGCACTATTTATCTGTATTATATCAATATCAGCCGATACCTCAGATATCGGCCCGGTATTGGCAGTGAATGCATCGGTGCGTCTCTATTTAGAACCCAGAGAGAATAAAACCCGATTCTACTCCAGAACCAGAACCGGGCTCTGTGTGTGTGTAGCCTTGTTTTGCTACAATGTCAGGACCAACTGGTCCTTATGGGGCCCACAACCCGGGTCCAGGCCCTGTTTTTGGGTTCTTAAGTGTCAGGATTCGGCTGCAGAAATAAAACAGCAACGGAGGGAAAGTAGAGGAAAGTCCTGATGGAGACAGGAAGATATATGTACGTGTGTGTGTGTGTGTGTGTGTGTGTGTGTGTGTGTGTGTCACCTACATTGCTGTAGATGTGCTGCAGTGTGTCCCTGGCGTTGCTCACTGACAGATCCGTGTTCATGACGAACTTCAGGCCGCTGGCCGTCTCGTAGTAATGGAGGCGGTACTTACTGGTCTGGAAGGACAGGAAGCCGTCCTTCCTGGAGACGCATTAAGGACCACAGGAGGACAGGAGGACACACTGGTAACCTGGCAACCAGGTAGCTGATGAAGGATACATGTCCTGAGGAGACATCTTGCTGACGAAGGACCTGATGGAGAACAGCATCCCGTACATCAGCTTGAACTCCTGCGGACGGACACACACACACACACACACACAGGTTAATGACTACTGACTGGTTATTGCTGGTTGTTTATTGGTTTGTTTCTGTGTGACGTCACCTCATCCTTAGAGATCCCCGCCTGCTTTTTCCGGTTCCACTCATTGTAAAACAAGCAGCTCCCATTCCGGTCAAATATGTACAAATTATGAACCGTCATCTGAAGCACAGACCACAAACAGGACAACCAATCAATAATCAATAAGTCATGTTAATAAATAGTGACAATAACTCAAGCTATACCGAATCAAAAATCTGCTTCTCCATATTTACAATATTTATTGCAATAATTTTCTAATGTGTCTTAAAGTTTTAAAAGTTGGAATCTAATGTAAAGTTTTTTTTAAATGGAGTCTGGTTCATCTCGGCGGTCAGATGGAGTTTAAAAGCCAAATAATAATAATTAAAGCCCAGAATCCAGATTAAACGTACAGACGCATACAGTTAGAGAGATCCTGAGACCAAGTATTGGGGAAAAAACTAAAAAGTAAACGTTAAAACAACAATAAATTGATTATTGCGTCGGGAACTGTTTACCTTCTTTTCCTGTCTCCGTCAGGACCTCACTGCGTAGCTGTTCGCTTACATGCCGGATTTAAATCTTTTTTGCTTAAATAAAGATAAGTTATAGTTAGGGATTTTTTATTTTATTTTAATTTTTTAGTTTATTTAGTTGTGTTTTTAAGCAGACAGTTTATTATGGATAGTGAACTGCTTATGACTGTTTTCACTTCAGAGGTTTCCATTTCAGTGCCTGCGTATAATGAAATAAATCCCGGCGGTATTAACGGACACCTCCTCCTTTACTCAGCGTTGAGCTAAGTGAAAAAAAAGATGGCGGCAGCAGCGTCTATGATGCCGATCTTCGGGCATCAGATTTCCTCTAAAAATGACCTGGTTCTGGACTGGAGCAGGGAGGAAGTCAGCACAGGGGTAGGTGCGGGGCTGGCGGGACCAGAGTGGACTGCATTCGGGTCGGTTCGGTTCTTGTTGGGGCAATTTTAAGTCAGAAATGTGTCAGAATGAGACAGCAGTTATGCTGCAGCTAGCTGTGGCCAACATTTGCTCACGCTGGTTGATTAAAGACTAGAAAGTTAAATAAAGATCAGAAATGATAATTGTTAATAAAGGTCTTTAGGGCCAAAAACATTAAAGTTTCGAACCGGTCCGGGAGCAGAACTTCCGCCGAACTGACCCGCTCAGTGGTTCTTTTATTCCTCTTATTGTGTTGGAGGGATGGCTAATGGTCTTGTTTCTATTGTCGGACAAATCGTTTGTAAAGTTAACGTGTCCGACAAAGAGCTCGTAAAATAAAAGTGAGTTTAACAGCAACATAAAAGCATGCCTTCTGTCCGATAATTGGTGCAAGACTTAGCTTTTGTAAAAAACCACTTTGGGGGAAACAAAGAGATGCTTCTATTATCATCTCCTTTATGCGCCCCTGTGGTTTGAGTTGTCCGATAATTAACTGACCCAGTGAAGGCGACCAGAACCAGCTGAGGTCTGCTGAACAGAACCGTTCTAAGCTTACTGTGTATGTTTCAGACCACCATCATGGCGGTGGAATACGATGGAGGAGTGGTGATTGGAGCCGACTCCCGGACCACCACAGGGTGAGGACACCTGGGAGGTAACCATGGTTACCTGTCCCAGGTAGACTCACCTGTCTCTCTCTCTCTCAGAGCTTACATCGCCAACAGAGTGACGGACAAACTGACCCGAATCCACGACAGGATCTACTGCTGCAGGTCGGTCCTGGTGCCGCTGCAGGAGGACAGCCGGGGTTCTGGTCCCAGTTCGGGTTCTAATCGGTCTTTCTGTGTGCTTCAGGTCTGGATCTGCTGCAGACACTCAGGCCATCGCTGAGGTTGTTTCCTACCAGCTGGGCTTCCACAGGTACCAGACCCGGTTGGTTAGCCCTGTGTGGTTCTGACAGGTGAAGCTCTAATTGTCCCTCTGCCCCTCTGTCCCCGTCCCCCACAGTGTGGAGCTGGACGAGCCCCCCCTGGTGGAGACGGCGGCCAACCTGTTCAGAGCCAGCTGCTACCGGTACCGGGAGGAGCTGATGGCCGGGATCCTGGTGGCTGGCTGGGACCGCAGGAAGGGAGGACAGGTAGGATTACAGGGACACCCGGAGTCCCATAGCCTGGCTCTGTCCTGGTTCTGTCCCAGTCCAACCTGGTTCTGACCTGGTTCTGTCCCAGTCCAACCTGGTTCTGTCCCACAGGTGTACTGCGTTCCCATTGGAGGGATGCTGGTCCGTCAGCCTGTTGCGGTGGGCGGAAGCGGCAGCACCTACGTCTATGGCTTCATGGACTCCAACTACAAACCGGGCCTGAACAAGGACCAGTGTCTGGAGCTGACGGCCTCAGGTAAGGCTGCTGCAGGGCATGCTGGGAGTTGGAGTCCTCAGGATCTGACCGTGTGTGTGTGTGTGTGTGTGTTGCAGCTCTGTCTCTGGCCATGGAGAGGGACGGCTCCAGCGGTGGCGTCATCAGACTGGCCTCCATCTCTGAGGACGGCGTGGAGCGGCGGGTCATTCTGGGAGACCAGCTGCCCCGGTTCTCCACTCACTGAGCGCGCTCACTTCCTCTGTTCATGTTACATGTGTTAATAAAGGTTTCAGTCTGTTGCTCAGCTGGGTCGGCTCAGTCTGTTCTGATCAACATTATCAAACTGATATAGTTCCTTTAGTCTCCAGCAGGGGGAGCCAGTCTCATTGAACCTGAGGTCCTGTTCCTCCTGCAGTGTATCGGTTCATTCTCAGGCCTTGAACTCTTCCAGCTGCTCTAACCTTCATATTTTTTGGTTTGTTTTTTTTAACTGATACCAGCTGAGTTTCCCCACGAAGGGACGGTCAGAGGAGGGGGCGGAGCTCCCACCTGGCACCTGTGAACACCAGCGGTTCTTCTCTAGCATTGTTCACACCTCTGCCAACAAAAAGAGGACACCTGATCCCGCTCCATTGTCCCCACAGGAGGAGGAGGGTCTTTTGTTCCAGGTGTTGATGAGACTGAAGATGTCGATCTGAAACCTGCTGGGAGGAGATCTTGAGGCGGAACTGATCGGACTCCTGAGAACATCCTGAACATCAGGATCTGTCTTGGTTCATAAACGGATTCATTATTTTCACTGAAATAAAATAAAAACTAAATCATATTAAAATGATTTAACTCTTAGTTAAATCATTTTAACTAAGAGTTAAATCTTGTCTGCAACTTCACTCAGGTGACGGAAGCCCTGCAGGTGTGACGTCACTCACCTCAAGAACAGATTAATATCGTTATTAATGCACATAGCTCATTCTGGGCTGTTTTACTTTAAGTGTCTATAGAATAATATTAGAGAATGTGCTGGTGGTTAATTGAAGCAGATTTCTTCCTGAGGTTTTCCTGTTTTTTTTTATTATTAATTTAATATTTTCAATAATAAATGTTTTCCATTTCATTCATTGTTAATTAGTTTTCTTTTCTTTTTTTTAAAATAATTATTTAAATTATTTTCCTAACGGTCATGCGCAGACTGGCACCTCTACATTCCTTCATGGCGTATCGGTCACCGGTAAGCCCCGCCCCTTTACAGACCACAGGCTGTTCAGCCAATCACAGACTGTCATCGGGCAGGTTGTGGGCGGGGCTTCACGTGAGGGTGGGGTCTGAAAACTTTCAGCTTTGTCTGAAGTTTTTCTGGAAACTGGAAACCACTGGGGAGACTGGGAATACTGGGGGACTTTAGAGCCTTTCGGAGTGGATTTACATCTGGAAAAGTTTCTTTTTGTTCTCCAGCCGACCCACCGACTCCTCTCCGCTGCTCCGGGGGAACCTCTGGGCTCCGGTGTCGGTCTCAGAGTTTGCCGCAGCCCGCTGCGGTTCCCGGGAGGAGAGCGAGACAAAGCGGGGAGCGGAGATGGAGGGAGCCGGAGGAAGAAGCGGGGCCGCGGCTTGGCTGTAGACCCGGACTTTCAGACTCCATCTTGGAAAGTTTCTCTCCAGCATTTAACTCGTCCTGCTCGGAGTATTCCTTCCCGCAGCTCTCGGACCGCTTCTCGGCAGCTTTCCCCCGCTGCTCCGCCGCTCCCGGTCGGCCGTCTGAGCTCCAATGAGGCGGGCACGGCCGGTCCTCCAGGAGCCCAGCTGACCTCCCGGACCCGTCGGACGGACCGAGCCGCTCCGGTCAGGGGACTTCCAGCGGGGAGCCATGGAGAGCGGCCAGCGGGCGGAGGCAGGCCGGGGCCGCGCCTCCCCCCGCGGGCTGCTGGTTCTGCTGGGCTGCTGCTGGTTCTGCTGGGCCGAGGAGGGTGAGTCCGGTTCGGTCCACCATCAGGTATCACCGATCAGTGACGTAGCGGTTCAAATCGAACTTTATTATTTATCTGGAGGTTAAAAAAGTATTAAAGTAAATATCGAAAACATTATTAACACATTTATTATTAATTCACTTCACTATTATTATTATTATTATTATTATTATTATTATACTAAGGACTCTCATTAGATTCTTAGTGAGTTTTTTACCTAATAAAAGTAACAAATTATTATTAGTAATAATCCTATAACTGGTATTTTCATGTTTTTTACCTGTTGAATCAGAACCAGCAGCGGGTCTGTTTGTGGCTCCACCATGTTTACATAATAAATCATAAATAATAATCTAAACTCTGAGGTTTCTGCAGATGGAGTCGGTTTCCTGATCTTTCTTTGGCTGATTATGTTGAATATTTAGGATATTTCTGTTGCAGCTCTGTGATCAGTTTTAATAAACACAAGCAGCTCCAGCTGCTAAAGTGGCTTCAAGTTTCATAAATGCTTTATTATCATTAATAACAACTTATTATCGCTATTATCATTAATAACAAGGCGGCTGCAGCTCAGCCTGCTGCATAGCAGTTATTAATGCTGCTGCTGGACTTACACTGTGTTTACCTGCTTATTAAAGCAGGAGCAGACCTCACACACACACACACACACACACACACCTTTACACACACCATGAAGCTGCCGCTCTTTGGCTCCAGAACCCGTCTCTATGGTTCAGGCTGGTTCTGCTCGGTGTGCTGGACCCGATCTGGTTCTGATCCAGAACCAGGACTCTGGAGAAACTGGGCCTGTCTGCAGGAATACAACCCACTTCCTGGTTCTGGTATCAAGGTTCTGGTTTCAGAGCTTGGTGAAGCAGCATGAGGTTCTGACCCGATGCTCCTGGGTTAAGTCAGAACTGCTGCTCTCTGATTGGCTGCTGCTCCTCAGGTGTTCTCACAGTGATGCAAGTCCTTCGGTCTGGATCAGTGATGGATGAGCTGACCGAGCAGACACTGGTGACCGCCTCATTAATAACCTGGCTCCAGCTGTGTGTGTGTGTGTGTGTGTGTGTCGTACGTTGCTGTAGATGTGCTGCAGCATGTTCCTGGCGTTGCTCACTGACAGGTCTGTTTTCATGACGAACTGATAAGCATCAGTCTACCTGCCTCAGGTGTGTGTCAACCTGTTCCTGTGGTTCATTTAAATAAACAAGTGAGTCACAGTTTAACCTGCAGGCTCATAAACTGTGTGTGTGTGTGTGTGTGTGTAATTGTGTGTGTGTGTGTGTGTGTGTAATATCTTGTGAGGACCATTTTCCTGACACATACTACGTTGTGGGGACCGGAGCCTGGGCCCCACAAGGGGAAACCCTGTTTTTGGGTCAGGGGTCAGAGTTAGGGCTAGCTGTTAGAGTAGCTGTTAGCTGTGAGATCAGAACTCTGTAATACAACATTAAATATGAACGTTTCAGATTAAAACCCTCTGACTGTGTGAACCTGATCTCACCTGGTTCTCCTGTTAATCACCTCCTGCTGTCCAGTTATTAATCAATAATCAGCCTGTATTGATGATGTTGATGTTAGGACATTTTTTAGCTGCAGATCCGTCCTTTGCTACAGATAATTAGTTGTTCAATAAACGTTGTTATTGACTCTTAGGTGATAAAATGTTGATTTTCTGTTTTAAAAAGTGAATTAACATCTTTATTCGTACTTCTTTATGTTTTTCTAATTTTGTTTTAAAAAGCTGAAGCAGTAAGATGAAATATCTCCTGAATGTGATCATTTTTATCCGATTAATCATCAGAATAACCGTTAGCTGCAGCGCTAGCTTAGCGCCTGCTGCAATGTTTGATCTGCTGCTTCTGATTGGTTATTTATGCCATTTCTGTTCGCAGTGCTCTGATTGGATGATAAAGAGCAGTGTGTGATTGGCTGGTGGAGTGATCTGTTTACATAATGAATGAATGAATGAATGAATGAATGAGTGAATGAATGAATGAGTGAATGAATGAACATAGCCATGGCTCAGAGCCGGCTGCTGCCAGATCAGCTGTTGGCAAACCGTTATTCTTTGTTCACTCAGATAAACGTGCTAGCATCATTCTCACTCATCGCTCATTGCTAACCTGAGCCGCAGATGATGTCAGGAAGGGGCGGGGCTTACGTTCACTCCAGCCAATCCAGGTTCTGGGCAAAACCCAGACTGCAGGGTTCTGGTTCTTTTTCCAGTTCTGATTCTGGTTCCGGTATCAGAAGAGAGAGACAGGATCTCAGGCTGGAGGAATGAGAGTAAGCTGCCAGAGAGCAAGTCTGAGCACGAGCCCACACACACACACACACACACACACACAGCCAGTTTGAGGCAGTAATTGGATCAGGCTGGGCTGATCAGAACCGTGTGTCAGAACCTGGTTCAGATTCTGTGGTCCGGACCTTCTGATCCCGGTTCTGACTGGGCGCTGGGCGGTCACCCAGGGCAGCAGGTAGGGGGCGCTCTCAGTGGTTTCTACATGTTCCTCCTGCTGCCATGTTTGTTCCCGTTGCCATGGAGATGCCTGGTCCGGTTGTCCTCAGAGGTACCAGGTTCCGGTTATTTAGAGTCATTCTAGCCCATGTTGGTTCTGGTTCTGGTTGGTCCTCAGGGCCCAGTTGGTCTCCATGACATCCTGAGGGACAGCAGCTGTTGGACCTACAGGACACTGAGGACATTTCTGGTTCACAGGGCCCAGTCAGAGGTCCTGCTGGTTCTGATGGTTCAGACCGGTTGGACCTGAACAGAACCAGAACCTTTCATCCTTCTCCATTTTGCCCTCAGAGGTTCTGATGAACACCAAGCTGGAGACGTCCGACCTGCGCTGGACCAATCACCCTGCAGATGACCAGCAGGTAAGCCCCGCCCACATCCACACGGCTGCTGGGATTGGCTGCATGGTAACCCCTCCCCCTGCTCTCTGATTGGTTCCTCCCCCCCCCAGTGGGAGGAGCTGAGCGGATTGGACGAGGACTCCAACAGCGTCCGGACCTTCCAGATCTGCACGCCGTCCAGCCCGGCCTCCTATTGGCTGCGGACACGTTGGATCCCGCGCCGCGCCGCCACCACGCTCTACGTAGAAATTCGGTGGGTGGAGCCGCTGTCGGGGCCACGTAGACAGGAAGTGATGTAGTGACGGCGTCCCGCCCCCTGCAGGTTCACCATGATGGAGTGTGCGGCGATGAACCAGCGGCACTGCAAGGAGACCTTTAACCTCTACTACTACCAGGCGGACGCCGACGAGGCCACGCCCACTCACCCCGCCTGGATGGAGAACCCCTACACCAAGGCGGCCGCCGTGGCGGCAGACCACCTGCTGCGGCGCGGCGGCGCGGAGCGGCGCTCCAACCTCAAGCTGCTGCGTCTGGAGGGCCTGCAGGGGGCGGGGCTTTACCTGGCCTTCCAAAGCCAGGGCGCCTGCATGGCGCTGCTCGCCGTGCGCGTCTTCTTCAGGAAGTGCCCGCCGCTGCGCCGCGCCTTCGCCGCCTTCCCCGAGACCGTCCCCCACTCACTGGTGGAGCAGGTAACCACGGCGACGACGCCTGGCCCCGCCCTGCTGGTTTTCAGAGTAAAAGCGTGACTGTTGGTCTGCAGGCGCGCGGCGTCTGCGTGGAGAACGCCGTGACGCCGCCCGGCGAGCTGGCCCAGCCTCCCAGCATGCTCTGCGGCGAGGACGGCCAGTGGGTGGGGCCGCCCACCTCCAGCTGCGCCTGCCGTCCCGGGTACGAGGCCGGAGACGGCGACCTGCGCTGCCGAGGTGAGCCCTTCACAATAAGAGCACAGGGGGCGGGGAACCACACCGGTTCTGACTGGTTCTGACAGGTCCAGTGTCCTGACTGTCTGTCACACCTCGTGGTAATGGCACATTGATGCTACGTTTCTTATAAATCCGTCACACCTGTAGAAGTTTCGTTTCGTATTTTATTTCTCTGAAGTTTACGGAAAAATAAAATAATAAAAATCCAGTTATTTCCACGCAGCGTCCAGAAAGAGGATGTTCTGGTAGAACCGCTTCGGTCAGCAACCAGCGTTATTCTTCAAGAAGTATTGAAATATTAAAAAGGTAGATGAGCTGTAGGGACTAAATATCCAACCAAATCTGCAGACAAACAGTTTTTGTAGTAATAGTGACGCTAAACGGGACGAATGTCTTGATTACAGTTTGGTAACGACACTGGAAACAGGAAAAGTCATTTATCTTTGATTAACATATCAGCTTAATTAGATAAAATTTACTGTAAACTTCTGAGAAATAAAACACACAAAATGAAACTTCTACAGGTATGACGGATTTATAAGGAATCTGCTGAGTCAGCAGAATGTGACGTAGCTGTGACATCACCATGAGGTTTTCTGGACTGACAGGCTTGACAGACAGACAGAACCCCGGTCCCAGTAGAACCAGAAGTCTGTGACCCGGTCAGACCCGGTTACAGATTGGCAGTGAAATGACGGACCGGACCGGACTGGGCCGCGGTTGCAGACTGTCGAGGCTTCCTGTTAATTCAGTTGAGGTCAGAGGTCAGCTGGCCGCCAGCAGGAAGTGCTGCTGCGGTGGGCGGCGGTCTATGTGAAGCCAGAGAGGTGAAAGGTCAAACACAGAGGCTGCTGATGACATCATAGCAGCACTTTCCACATCCTGTCCAGTCCAAGGCCACTTCCTGTCTCTTGTTGTCTCGCCACATTAAGCCCCGCCCCTCAGTGGATAATGTAATCCATTACTCTCTCTGCAGCCTGTCCATCAGGACACTTCAAGGTGGAACCAGGAAGTGGAGGCTGCACTTCCTGTCCAGGTAACAGCAACACCAGGATCCCAGGCTCCGCCTACTGCCCCTGTCTCCATGGTTACGATCGGGCCGACTCCGACCCGCCACACGCAGCCTGCACACGTAAGAACTCCACTTCTTCTTCTGTTGTTTTCCCCTCAGCAGCAGCTGAGGCCACATTACCCAGAATGCACCTGGTCAGAGGGAAACAGATCCATGTGAAAATGAGCAGAACGGCTGCTGACACACACACACACACACACACACACACACAAACACACAGAGACACACACACACACACACACACACACACACAAACACACAGAGAGACACACACACATACACACACACAGAGACACAAACAGGCACACCCATACACACAGTTGTGTTTTAATGACTTCTGGGGACTTTCCATCCACTTCCATTGGTTTTCTGCAGCCAGTCCCTATAACAGCGTTCCCTCCTCACTGGGACCAGGGAAATGTTCCCACATCGTAGACAGAAATATGTTCCCATAAGGATATAAAGACCTGGTACACACACTCTGATGGTTCAGTTTCAGTGTGTGTGTAGCAGCAGCTCCTCACTCAGACCGCCTGCAGTCAGCGCTCAGGGCAAAGCTCAGCTGATCTTCAACTGACCTCTGACCCCTGCAGGCCCGCCGTCGGCCCCCCGCCACCCGGTCAGTCAGCTGAACGACTCCTCGCTCATCCTGGAGTGGGTGGAGCCGCTGGACCGAGGAGGACGGGGAGACCTGAGCTACCGGCTGCTCTGCTCCGCCTGCGGGGAGGCTGGGAGCGCTGGGAGCACTGGGAATGCTGGGAGCACTGGGAATGCTGGGAGCACTGGGAACACGGAGGTAGGACAGCTGGGTCTCCAGGTAGATTCTGGTTCGATCCCAGTCTGAATCTGTACCTGGATGTTGTTCCTAATGGCTCCGCCCCCTGCCGCCTCCTGCTCAGGGATTGGTCGGCTCCTGCTCGCCCTGTGATGACAGCGTCCTGTTCCGCCCCTCCCAGGCGGGCCTGACCCGACCCCGGGTCACCGTCTGGGGGCTCCGCCCACAGACCAGGTACATGTTCACCATCCAGTCGGTGAACGGCGTGTCTGCGGTCAGCCAATCAGAGCCGGCCTCCGTCAGCATCAACGTCACCAGCAGCAGAGACGGTAAAACACTACGTTACCCAGAGTGCAGTGGGGCTTCCTGTGCCGCTCTCTGATTGGCTGCCTCTCTCTGTAGCCCCGCCCCCGGTGTCCGGCCTGAGGAGGGCGGCAGCGTCTGAGTCCAGCCTGTCCCTGAGCTGGACGGCTCCGGTTCTGCAGAACCAGCCGCCGGTCCTGGAGTACCAGCTGCGGTTCCGGCCGCTCGCCGACCACCAGGCCCCCTGGGAGTACCGGTCCAGCCCGTCCTGCTCCCTGGTTCTGACTGGCCTGCGGCGGGCCACCCGGTACCAGGTCCAGGTCCGGGCCCAGACCCAGGCGGGTTACGGGTCGTTCAGCGGCGCCGGCAGCTTCAGCACTCTGCCCGACGGTACCGACCCGACCGCCGCTCGCCGCTCCGCTCCGCTGCAGGGTTCTGACGGCTCCGCTCGGTTCCCACAGGTCCGGCCCACTCCCAGCTGGTGCTCACCGCTGTCCTCGTCACCGTGGCAACGCTGCTGCTGGTCGCCACGGCGACGGCCGGATTCATCTGCTACCGGTAAGAGAAAGAGGATCCGCCCTGATTCTGCCATCGCTGAGAACAATGGACGCCATGACCTCTGACCTCTGGGAGAGAGAGAGAGAGAGAGAGACACTAACACACACCAACACACACAGAGGACAATGGACGCTGTGACCTCAGACTCACTCAGCTCAGGGTGGAACAGGTCGACTATATTAGGACTCTGAGTTTCCTCTCTGAGGAAACCTGCAGCCCAACTTCCTGTCTGTCTGACTTACCGTCCCTCTGTCTGTCCCCCTGTCTGTCCCTCTGTCTGTCCCCCTGTCTGTCCCCTGTCTGTCCCCCTGTCTGTCCCTCAGAAAGCGGCGTCGGCGGCGCCCGTCCCGGGCCGATAAGGCGGGTCATTACCAGATGGGACAGGGTGAGTCTCTCAGCCAATCAGAGGCCTTGATTTGCTTACATCACAGCTGATTGAACATGTGATGTTGTTGCCGTAGCGATGAAGGTGTACATCGACCCGTTTACCTACGAGGATCCCAACGAGGCGGTCAGAGAGTTCGCCAAGGAGATCGACGCATCCTTCGTAAAGATCGAGGAAGTGATCGGCGCCGGTAAGGAACCTCTGGACCCAGCAGAACCTCTGGACCCAGCAGAACCTCTGGACCCAGCAGACCCTCTGGACCCAGCAGAACCTCTGGACGGTTCTCTGGACTGCAGAGGAACCAGAGCACTTCCTGTAGGAAACAGGAAATTCAGTTGTTTTTTGCACTGAATTGATGGAAAATGAGCCAAATTCAGAGAAACGTTTTGATCTCTGATGACCAACCTGGTCTCAGCTGCTTCTGCCTTCAGGGGTTAAATGATTCCAGATTAATAATCCAGACACAGATTATTAACCGGCACTGATGCTTTTCAAGCCTCATTGTTCCTGTTGGTATAAATGTAACTGCAGAAATACTTCCTGCCCCGAGCCACCAGGAGGAACCAGACCGGTTCTGTTAGAACGCTCTGAAGGTCAGAGAGGTCAGCCAGGACCGCTGGTGGAGAGACTGGGCCCAGTCTGGGTAACAGGACCAGTCTGGGTAACGGGTCCAGTCTGTGTTAACGGGTCCAGTTCTGGTTCTGTCAGAACCAGCCTTGACTGGTACCTGAGTTCTGTGTGATGTCATCATAGCGATGAGCAGCACCAGGTTGCTGCACGCCTTTCGGTTCTGGTTCCCTCGCTGACCCGGTTCTGTCTCTGACCCGGTCCGGTCCAGGTGAGTTCGGGGAGGTGTGCCGCGGCCGGCTGCGTCTCCCCGGCAGGAAGGAGAACTTCGTGGCCATCAAGACGCTGAAGGGCGGCTACACGGAGCAGCAGAGGCGGGACTTCCTGTCGGAGGCGTCCATCATGGGTCAGTTCCAGCACCCCAACATCATCCACCTGGAGGGCGTCATCACCACTTCCTGTCCCGTCATGATCCTCACCGAGTTCATGGAGAACGGAGCGTTGGACAGCTTCCTGCGGGTCAGAACCACTTCCTGTCTGACTGACGTCCTGCCTGTCCCCCGGTCTCACCTGTCCCCTGTCTGCCCCCTGCAGGTGAACGACGGTCAGTTCACCCCCATCCAGCTGGTGGGGATGCTGCGCGGCATCGCTGCAGGGATGAAGCATCTGGCCGACATGAGCTTCGTCCACAGAGACCTGGCAGCTCGGAACATCCTGGTGAACGCCAACCTGGTCTGCAAGGTGAGACTCACCTGGATGTCCTCCTGTCTGTCCACCTGTCTGTGTCTCTGCCTGTCCTCCTGTCTCTGACCGTCCTCTGACGGTTTCGTCCCTCCAGGTGTCGGACTTCGGTCTCAGCAGGTTCCTGACGGAGAACTCGTCCGACCCGACCTACACCAGCTCTCTGGTGAGTCTGTTGCTATGGAAACCTCCATCTCACACCTGGATGTTAAAAGCAGAGAAACATAAACAGAAGACAGAAATGTTCTCATCTTTTTATTGTTTTGATAATTTCTGGTAGAAAAACATTTAGTCACAATAAATGACATGTTTAGACCTGTTGGGGGCGACATAGAGCTGTAACACTATGATATCATATAACAGACTCACCT
>NW_006801271.1:11188-16424 GCF_000485575.1 Poecilia formosa | reverse complement strand
TTATATCCAAGTATCCAAAGTCAGATCCAACTATGTAAGATATTTGGAGATATGTTGCCAGAATTTTACTGTACAAATACAGTAAAATTTTGGGAACTGCAGCTGAAAGTATTTTACCGTAAATTAGACATGATTTCTTACAGTGTAGTTTTTAGCTTATTTTAAGCAAATACTTCCTTGATATTGATTTTAAAAAATCACCAGTTCCACTGGTAGATTTTTTAATTTACAAAGTCGTTTTCCCCACGATGCAAGTGAAATAATCTGCCAGATGGACCAGTGCTTTATTTTTATCACTATTAAGTAATTATTTACTTAAAACAAGCTCCAATATCTTGCTGAAAAGTTACTTGTAAGGTTTTTTTGTGTGTGTTTAGTGAAACAAAAACAGTTAACTGCCTAGCAGACACAGCAGTAAGGTTCTTACTTTTACATAATCCACTGGCATTCACCTCATCAGGACCACAGAGGAAAGAAGGCATTGTGGGTAAATTTTCTGTCATCTCTGCGAAACAGAAATTCAAGAAAACAAAACAAAAATTTACATGGCATTTTTTTAGGATTTTACTTCTACTTTAAATCTGTCTCACTGAAATTATCCCGCTGCATGGATTAACAATTGATCTGGAACAAACTTCCAGAAAACTACAAAACAGCCGAAACACTGATTTCCTTTAAATAAAGACTAAAACCAGTTTTAACATGGATTGATTCCAGTCTGGATTGCGACTTTTTATCACTCTTCATTTTGTCACTGTACCGTAATGTTTATTTTTTGTTCGTCCACAGTGTTATGTTTTTATATTTTAAAGCACTTGTTGCTGGAATGTGTAATAGAAAAACTTATGATTCACTGTTTAAATGTTATTTATTCAAATGAAGGAGACAAACACAGTCTGAGCCAACAGTTTAACACAATTCTCAAAAGAAACTGTCAAACACAATGCAAAAAAAACAAAACAAAAATTGTCAAACATTTCCCCATATTTCACAGACACAACAAACACTGAATCATCCAGATTTCACAGCAGATTCATGTCAGCTGCAAATAAAACAGATTGCATTCTCTCAGTGTGTGAGTGATAATGAGAATTATTGTTTTCCCTTTTTATATTGGCTTTGTTTATTTGTTTCCTGATTTAAACCTCATGGGGGAAAAGCTGCAAACACAATACTGTTACACCAATAATCCAAAGTTATGATAAATGTTATGTCTGTGCATAAATAACACTGACAAAAAAAGTACATCTGATGTCATCCTTCAGAATCAGATTTATTAATAATCCTGGTAAAGAAGTTTAAATGTTCGAATTAGTATCCATGCTATTGCAAAATCTATTTTTTTAATATAAATTTTAATTAGTGGTGGCAATAGATTTGCAGGCTGCTGTACGTATCCAAACACTGGAGAAACATATGTATTACTAGGAGCTGGGCAGAGTGTGCATGACCGATTCAAATAAATGCATCAACAAACACTTTTAAAGGAGCAGTTTTATGTATTTTCCAGGCACATAATGCCATTTTATAGCACAATCAAGTAACTGTGTTAGCTTCAGTTATAAAAAATTATGTTTATATCAAATATGACTTAAAAGAAATTTGACTTTGTAATTTAACACCTTAAAAACTCCAGTTGTTTCTGAAACTCTGCTTCCAGGAAGTCATCACAACATGGCTCCTCTATTAACCCTTTAATAATGTTTTTACTGAGATATAGCTCTTGTAATGAGCTCAGCAGATGTGTAGTTTCACCAGGTTTTTGCTAATTGCTGCTGGCTAGTTTGAAGGAGCAGGCGAGGGCAGCTCTGTAATACGGAAGCTTAGAAACTGTAGCTCTGTAGATTCAAACATATTTAGTCCATTTCTACAGCCTTAAGTAAGCAAACAATATATAAGAGAACTGTTTTTTAGAAAACACAGAATCTACATCCTGTTTGCATTTACCTTGTGCACAGTAGCCCATGCATCCTGGTGTGGGCTGCAGCAGATACACATAGAAATCTCCACAGCTCCGGACGGTGACCGGGACGCGGAACATGCAGCAGTCTTTGCTGCCGCTCTGAAAGATCTTCCAGGCAGCGCAGGCCGTCAGCTGCTTGACCTCCAGCGACCCCGGGAGGGTCTCGCCGTCTCCCAGAGACAACCACACCGGAGCCTGGGTCCCACAGTGGTTTACCTGGATCACACAGGTGTGAGGAAATACATCTTTACAATGCAGCTACAGAGAGTACATTTTAAGCAACATGCTAGGTTGCTGGTTATAAACCAACTTACTAATTGGTTTATTTCCTGTGTATACAGGCAATAGCAGCAATATTTGATATTTTTTATAATTTTTCTAGAGTAATTTTCACACTTCTGTGGGTAAAGTACAATGAAAACAATTCAATTGCAGGTAGAAAAGTTACATTTAATGTATATCTAACAAAATTTTATAAATTGTCTCATGTATGTTTAACAAAACTCAAGGAGTATGAAGAGACTCCCACTTGATTAAAGGGAAACTATTTTACAAAATTCACATTTTGAACATTGTGAATTTGGTAAAATTCACAATGTTTGCATTTTACAATTCAAACATTGTAAAATTCCTGGTTCTTGTCAGGAAGTGACAAGAACCACTTCCTGAACCACTTCCTGAATTCTTGTCAATTGTGCAGGAGGCGCTACTTTTGCTTTTCAAAGATGTACGGTTGTATAATTGCTCATCTTTTTGCAGCCATTTGTACATGCGAATGTAAGTGTCGAACCATAATAAACGGGACATTAACCAACATATTCAATGTGTATTGATGGTTTTAATGATGGCACTTGAGAAAATCTAATGCCTGTTTTTGGTTTTCACAACTGTTGATGTATGTGATGTTTTCTGTTTGTGTTTCACAATGTACAGCACTTTGAACTGCCATGTTGATGAAATGTGCAACACAAATAATTTTGATTGATTGAGGGGCGTGGCCAGCAGCAGCTTATTTGAATTTAAAGTGACAAGAGGCCTTAAAACGTCTCATTCCGAAAGGCAGAACTGATCAGACTAAAATCTCAGTTTCTAAGAATGAACAAGTTTTATTTTAACCCTTAAACCTATTTTAATCTGTTCAAGCAAGCATAATAAGTCACCTTTAACATATTATTTTCCTTCATATTTAAAGTTCTCTGCAGTCACTGGTCAACACACACAATATAATTCCTTTCTAAACATCCCACTCAAAAAAAAGACAACTTTTACCTCCACACATTGTGTGGGCATTCTGGCACGCTTGTCAAAAATCTGAAACTGGTACCAGCCTGGAATGAGTGAGTGGTCGCAGATGATGTCCTCCGGCGCTGACTGCTGCAGGCTGCTGGAGCTGAAGGTGGTGCTCCGGTGGGGGTTCTGGAGGACCATGTGGCCGCCAGGCAAACACTCCGGTGGGAGCCCTGCAACGACAGCCAGAGACTCCCTGTAAACACTGGAGGTCTAAGACTGCAAGAACAAGTGATATGGAAAGCTTCTGTCAGCCCAAATATTGAGCTGTAAAGTTAAATATGGGGAAGTTTTAATGCACTGAGGAATAAAACATTATGGACAAAATATGACGTCTTCTCTAATGGGGCTGATCTACAATAGCTATGCGTGAATATAGCTCACATAAAAAGAGGAACGTTTGCTGGTAAACGTATTTTGTGACTGATCCTCCAAACAATAAAGCTGAAATAAACTTGCTTCTTTACAAAAAGACCAAAAAAAATCTTACACAAAATCAATTATTTTGTAAGATTGATGTAATTTTATCAAGTTAAACCATCTTAATTAGATTCTATACACAATTGAATAAATAAACAAAACAGAAACAGCAAATAAATGCTAATTACTGCAAATTAAATAAAATAATTCCCAATGTGCAAGAATAAACTGCCCTCACCTATTTATTTTATTCACATTAAGAAGTTCAAATAATTTCTTATTTTACGTTAGAATATTTAAATTCTTGTTTCAAACTGCATGAACAAAATTTCTGATCTGATAATTTTATTAAACATCACAATGAATTCAGCTCAAGAACATTTAGTGTGAACAGGACATCAAAATAAACATTTGTCTTAAAACACACAGAGTCAGATCAATGTAACACGCTCCCATCTCAGGATACAGAAACATGCCGCTAAGCATTCTGGGAAATAGTTCCCACTCCTGTTTTTTTTTCTACTTTCAGTTTTTTAAGTGCTATTAGGGTTTATTTATTCAACACTACTAGGTTTGAATAAACTAAATTTTTAGGCTAACACTTCTTGCTGCTGTAAATTTATCTTTCACAAACTCACACATTTAGGTTCAAAATCTAAAACTCTTGACTTAAAGATTAGAAGAAAGTAGACACAACTAAATGCAGATCCAATGTTCCAGTGGCTTTCTGACAGTGAAGGAGGACCAAAGGCTTCAACATGGATGGATGATGGGAGGCGTTAAGGTGAAATAAAATGCTAAATACATATTTTTCTAGTATAGATTTTAAAATAGCTGCTAAGTTTTGTAGTCTGTTAAATATTGAGGCATGCAGAAAACTACACTTTAAAATAGGACAAAGCCACCTCATAAGTAACTTTTCAGCAAAATATAAGTTTGTTTAGAGTCACTAATTCCTAATTGGCATGATTATTTGACTTATGACATGGGAGAATGTTTTGTTATAAATCAATGCCGGAGGAACTAGCATTTTCCCTCACCAATATTAAAGCATTATTGACTTAAAATAATGACTTAAAACATTATTGTAACCCTTCCTTCATTTTGCTGAAAAGTAATTTGTAAGCTAGTTTTGTCTTATTTGCATTGTAAACTAAGCAGAAAGTTACTTGATAAGATTTTGTGTGTTTTCAGTGAATAAGTGAAAACCTACCTGTCTGAGCCTGCATTGCGTTTGGTAGAGAAGATACGGCGTAGAGAAAAAGTCTGATGAGAAAACGCAGCTTGGTCATTCTGTCACCGCGGCGTGACTTTACCACCGATCAGCACGAGCTCCGTGTTTGGATCAATAAAGTCACAAACTCCGCCGTGTTTTCTCCCCCACAACGTTTGTCTCCTGTGTCTGTTTCAGTTGGTTTTAATCGGTTTAGTCCTGGAGAGCAGAAGCTGTCCGATGATTCGCGCAGGAGGACTGCGCGTTAGGAGGAGCGTTGGTCCGCTCCCTGGCTGAAACAGATAAATAGTTGTGCACAACACACACACACACACACACACACACACACACAC
>NW_006801271.1:5839-10252 GCF_000485575.1 Poecilia formosa | reverse complement strand
TAACGACCTTTACGTATAATAAGGAGGATTTCCACATATAATTTCCGATATCCACCGGACTCTCAGTTGCGCGATATGTCAGCTGTTTGGGATTCCCCTCTGTTCTGACGTCACCGCGCTTTCTGATTGGCTACCTGTCACATTCAGCAGGTTGTATTCTCGCTCCCAGTCAGGGTAAACCCCACAGGCTGCGATAAAAAGCCCAAGACAACCCAAATTAGGTATATTCAGGGGTTAGCGGGAACACCAACATGCAGAAGCCTTATCTGACGGTTCACCCCTCCCCCCAGGCCGCAGCAAAATTTTCCAAGTCTTCTACTCACCAAAAATATTACGTTTTAGGTGATTTTTTTTCAGACTTTAAGGATTTTTGGTTTTCCAGTTCCTCTCAGTTTTTGGTTCTTTCTTCACGTCTGCACAAGAATTGGAGCATTTCTTAAAACAATTACTACAAACCGGAAATCTAGCAAACCTGCAAAAGTGATTCAGAATGAATGATTCCTCTTCATGTCAGTGAACGTGTCACCATAATGAAAAGTCCTGACGCAAAGACAATTGACATTAGGGAATGCTGAGAGAAACTGATCAGACACACAAACGTTTCCCCAAAAATATCAATAAAGGCAAAAATAATGACAGATTTTGTAAACTACCATATTTTTCGGACTATAAGCCGCCACTTTTTTCTGTGCTTCGAACCATACGGCTAATAACCCGGTGCGGCTTTTCTGTGGATTTTTCTTCAACCACCAGGGGGCGCTTTAGCAGGAAGTGAATCATTGGAAGTCAAAATTGGAATTCAAAGAATAATTTTCATTTAGTACAAGCACATTCTAGCAGCAGCAGCAGGCACAACGTAGAAATGTTTTCAAACTCGTATGATGCAGCTTTTAANAACGTAGAAATGTTTTCAAACTCGTATGATGCAGCTTTTAAGTTGAGGGCTATTGATCTGGCAGTTCAGGGGGTACATAAAGTCGCTGCACATAAACTCAGCGTGGATCGGCTTTGGAGACTTTGGAGATATGCGTCCTTCATTTATCCAGCAGAGTTATAAGGATGCTGCCCTCTGCTGGGTCCTTATGGAAAACCGAGAGCGGCGGAGATACCAGTGGCATACAGCCCGGTGCGGCTTATATATGTACGTTTCCAGTTTTTAAAAAGAAAACTGTGTAGATGCGGCTTATAGTGAGGTGCGCTCTACAGTCTGGAAAATACGGTAATGTGTCCCCCTCAGACTGCGGTTCGGGCCGCAGCAGTGGCAGCGCCTCTGAGTAGGTGAGCTGCGAGACAGACCATAATATAGACCATAATAACATAATAACCATAAAAAATAATAGCGCACTTCTCGGGATCGAGCTGAACGTTTGATATCACTTTTGTGGGGGTACACGCAGCGGTTTGAGCTGCCTTAAGGGTGATATGTGTAGAAAAACTATGGCCCATGGGCTGGATCCCTGAACAATACCAGGGGCATTTAGATTTTTTTCATATACCGTATTTTCCAGACTATAAGCCGCTACTTTTTTCCTAAGCTTTGAAACATCCATCCATCTTCTTTACACCCTTGTCGCTTAGTGTGGTCAGGAGGTGCTGGTGCCTCTCCAGCTAACATTCCGGGGGAGAGGCGGGGTCACCCTGGACAGGTCGCCAGTCTGTCGCAGGGCAACACAGAGACACACAACCATGCATACACACACACACACCTAGGGACAATTTACCTGACATGTTTATGGACTGTGGGAGGAAACCGGAGTACCCAGAGAAAACCCACCATGCACAGGGAGAACATGCAAACTCCATGCAGAAAGACCGGGGCCAGGAATCGAACCCAGAACCTTCTTGCTGCAAGGCAACAGTGCTACCAACTGCACCACTGTACAGCCAAGCTTTGAACCATGTGGCTTATATGCGTATTTTTCTTCACCAGGGGGCTCTTTAGCAGGAAGTGAATCATTGGAAGTCAAAATTGGAAATAAAAGAAGAAAATGCCCATTAAAACGGAATTAGGTTTTAATAGGAAACTGAAATTTGAGAATGTTGTTGATCAGTTAAATAGCATTGAGGGGGGAAAAAGAAGATTTTTAGTTTTTTTTTAAATAATACTGGGATCATTATGAGAATTTGAGGTATAGATATTAGGATCCAGTAGATGGCAGTAGTGCAACAATAATGGATGCAAGCTGCCGTTGAAATCTAAAGAAGAAAGTCCCCATTTTCATTTAGCTAGTAGCAGACACAAAGGATCAGGACTTTTACTGTTACAGTGACCGTTTGGAAACTACTGTAATCAGGTCAGTTAAATCTAAATTGGGCAACTTTTTCTTTTTCATCTGTAACAAATGTGATATTCAATTGACCTGTTATGACTCAAATTTGGTTGTCCGCCCCCCTCTGCTGCTGCTGCTGCTGCATCGCTGTGGAAAACCTGGAGCGGCAGAGATATCTGCGGCTTATGTGTGTATATTTACTGGGTTTTAAAAAAACTTTGGGGTTGTGCCTTATAGTCCAGTGCAGCTTATAGTCCGGAAATACGGTATTTATTTAATAAATAGTGTTATTTTCTGGATTTTTTTTGGTGAAGAACCCAGAGAGGGTTATTTGATTGTGCTTTCTGGAAAACAATACATTTTTACATTTAGGCACTCCTGCAATCATCACACTTTTTCTGTTAGAAACTGACTCCGGCCCCCTACCAGGGCAGGGAAAAGTTATGTTGCACTCACAGGAAAAAGTTTGGGGACCCCTGGTGTAGAACAATAGGTTCCTGCCATGCATTGCATGGGCAGGCCCCAATTACAAACTGTTGTTTGATGCCATTCTGTTCTGCTAGCCCTTAAAAATAGCAGCTGTAGGCCAGCTGTATTTTAAATGGAAATCAAGATTTCAACTCACTCACTATTCCTCAACCTCATACATCAAGAATTTAGTATGGAGAAAGGATAATTCTCCAAACACCATCTATACAAATAGAAAAGGGTTTGCTTTTTTTATTTTGAAAAAGAACATTATCACAGTGCTGAGTATAATGCATTTGTTGTAAATGGAAATTTACAACAAAAAATAAAACTCAGAAATTTACCCAATTAAATTAGAATAATTCAGATTTTTAAAACACATTTTATAAAAGAAACCTATGGTAAAATTTTAACCAATGTGACTCTTTTTATTAAAGACACAAACCTCTTTCATCAACCATGATTCTTTGCTTTTACAGTTTTTGTTAATTGCTTTCATTCATTTGTGAACACAGGACTGAGCAGCAGCACTAAGGGTCAAATTGAAACATTTTGTTAGCAAAAGGCTCAAACCGTGCCACAACATTTAAAATATTGAACAAAAGCAAATAATCAGCCTTAAAATAAACAGACGTTCCAATCAATCACCACATATTGATTACCACGACAAAATACAAAACTTAATCTTAAGTGAAGCTTTTAGGTTTTCAGGGTGTGGGAGAGCTAGCCTCCATGCTAGCATCCATGCTGGCTTCCATACTAGTCTCCATGCTATTCTTCATGCTAGCCTCCATGCTAGTGTAAATTATATAGTGTTTAATTATGCAAAGTGTCTTTCTTTTTTGGTGATTCATGTTGTTCCTTACCTGAATGAATGAAACATCTTTAAATAATTTTAACCATGTTGCTTTAAGACTGAAAGCCCTTCCTTTTTATTTCTTCTTCTGTGGTTTTGTCTTTAAATGGTTTGCATCCCTTAAGCCCTTCCCTTTTATAATGTCCTGCCGGAGAAGTGTGTACTGTTTATTTTTCATCTAAATACATCCAGTTTATTTATAGATCTATTAAGTTAAGTTTTATCATCACTTTTGCAATATATGAATATGAATGAATAAATGAATCCATTCCATAATATAAATATTTAAGTGAACCTACGATTGCAAAATAGCAGGAATTAACTTTAGTTTTGTTATGTTTTCTTGGGGTCACAGAGAGTTCAGAGGGCTAATGATTGTTTTATGTCTCAGTTAAATCTACACTGAGGGGTATGTTGGACTCTGGGAGTATGTCATGCACATTGAGCATGAAGGCAGAGAGAAAACTAAGAGCCGTAGGTGTTGATCTGATCCTTCTTAAAATCCCAGTCGTCGACAGGTGTGGAGGCCTTCTCATGCAGCCTTGGCGCACCTATGAGTTGAACATTGAGATCTATGGCTTTAGATTTACAGTACCAACATTTTTGATACCTGGGCAGTATCATGAAATCATCATCGGTAGCAATGTGCCCCTTATTCAAAGAATGAAAACTGATTCGAGGTATTGGGAACTCATTACATCGTCAGATTTTGGTGGGCTGGGTAGTCACACCCATGTGGGGGGGATTGTTGAAGGTTCTCAACCCAACAGACAAACCTATGATACTGCGCCGCAATGCTAAAATCGCTGATGTCTTCCT
>NW_006801271.1:0-4443 GCF_000485575.1 Poecilia formosa | reverse complement strand
TATATATATATATATATATATATATATATGTATATATATAGTCTGTTATTGCGCAATAGCCAGCCCCACCTAAACCCTCTCACATCTCACGGACTGACTATTGACCAGCTCTCCAGTTAATGGGTCGGGAAAGTCTCTAGTTCCTAGGGCTTTTACTCCATGGATAGTCTAGAAAACATTCTGTTTAAGCTGGTGGCGGGAGGACTCGTCTAGCCTCTGACTGCCTACAATTCCAGAAGTTATCACCCTTTTCAATTATTAAGGCAATTAACCTAGTAGCTCTCAAGGTTACCGAGCCCCAATAATCACTTTTGTTAACGGCAGCTCTCTCCCTTTTAATAATGAACACTTGTTGCAGACTAGATAAATTTTAGTGACTCGGCTCGAACCCCAGGGTGATTATTTACTCATCGCCAAAGAAACCTATGGAGCCACCATTTTCCTAGAACTATGCACATAGACTTTACAATGATCAGAAGCAATATTGGTAATTCCGGACTCAGAATTAATTTCAATGTCCACAACCGTCAACAAAATTTCATATATATTTTTATTAGTGGCTTTAGCAGGGTTAAGTGACAGCAACTTATTTCAAAACGATTTACCGACTACAATTAACAATTTTTTTTAGATATCATATTAAAACCACATTATCTATCCCTTCCTTATCCTATCACTAGATTTTCTAAGAGGCTTTGGGAAGCAGTCGGACTCATACCCAGTAGATGTTATGTCCCTTGGCAACAGAAATTTCGGCGTTCTTGGTCAGAATCATGTCTTGATGAGACGAAAATCCCCTTAAAATGGAACAAAGTAGATCCAGTCCTTTATATCCTTCAGACTCTTAGATCCCAAATCAATCAGTGACCTTTGTCCATTCACCAAGTCCATTGCAGCAGAGTTGGGGTCTTTAGAGCAGAGAGCAGGGCAGCGGTCAAATCAGGAAACCCGGATCTGTGGGTACACGGATCTTGTCCCTTACAGGTGATGCTCCGCCCCAAAGCGTAAGAAGCATCCAACATGGACCAATTATAATCAAGCATTCATGATGAACGTTTGCCAGAACAAATTCGTAATTTTACTCAACAACACCGCCAAAATCCTTTTAGCCAGTGATAAAATTAAGGCATTCTGATCTTATTCATTCACAAAAATACAAATCATCTTTCGGGACCCCCGAAGTGCTGGGGCCCCGGCCTGCAGCCCGGGCAAGCCCGTTTTAAAATCCAGCCCAGTGTGAAATTGGTCATTTTAAAATGGTTGAAAACTAATCAGAAAATATTGAGTGTAACAGACGTTTTGTTATTGAAACTGCTGTCTGTTTTATAAAAGTTTGAAGATATTATATGAAATGTGCTAATTTTCATAATCAAAATCTGACTTCTGTTTCATTACTTTTGTGCACAGCTCTTTGGTCTTGTTGGAGTTTAAATTTCTCTAGAACTAAATCAGGAATAGTAACTCCAGAGCTGCAGAGCTTAGATGCTGCATGTTCATTTCTGATATAAAAGATACAAATTCAACAAAATAAATTACTTCTGGTGTTCCTCTTCATGTGATTAAAAACTTGTTACATTTTCAGACTCAGTTCAGGGAAAATATAAACTGAACAAACTGAACCATGAATATAAAGACGATCAGCCAGGAAATGTTTCTTTTCCATGCATTTATTGATTTATTGTTCATTTCTGAGACAGAGAAAGATCCATTAGGGAGCTCAAGGTGAGATGAGAAAAAACAAAGATATTGATTTATTCTAATTCTACAAACATGTGGATCAAACTGATCAAGAAACAATCATGAAATTATTTCTGAGAGGAAATTTGATGAGAATTATATTTCGTGACAATTTGTTTTATTGAACCCCAATTGTTTTTCTTATCCACCCAATGTATTTACACACATCCATGATGAAAACCCGAATCTGAAATGCGTTGCCTGGTACAACTGGAGTAATCACACCATAAATCATGCCGTTGAACACCACAGCTGAACCAACGTCACCCTGTAGAAAAACATTACATCAATATATTTATTTAAGTTGTAAAACAGAAAAGTCTTCTAATCACTGCAGAGAGATAGTGAAGAAACAAACTTACATGACATACATCCATGTTCGGTGCTGCAGCAGAAAATACATGACCGTATACAGCCACAAATTGGGGACTGCCAGCAACTTTCATGTTGACACACTGAAGACGTGTTGCAATAGCAGCATTGGGTACTGGAGAGAAACATGAGAATCATAAACATGTTCTTCACTCAACCAGACAGAAACAAAGATTTTATTCTCATAACTTTAATATTTCTCTCACATCGTTGATTATTGGGGCCGGTTGTCGTTGCTCCCTCTCCTGCCAGCTGAACAATAGCACCACTGAAACACAATTAGAATAAAATGTAATAATACAAGATAACAATGTAGAAAATGAATTGTTATAAAGAACAATGGAAGAACAGAAAATAAATCCATGAAGGACTTCATCCACTGACACAGGAGTGTCCTCCTCCTGTCCTCAGTGTCCTGTGTCCTTTACATGTGTCTCTGGTCCAACACACCTGAGCTAAACTGGTTCTGGTTCTGCTGGTGGCCTGATTACCTGACTCAGGTGTGCTGAAGCAGAGGCAGCAGGACTGGAGAGAGAAAACATGAAGTCATGTTTATGATCAGAGAAAGACTTACACTTTAGGACGATTACTGCAGTTTGGTAGTGGAACAAGTGGGACACCTGTTACTGGCGTTGGAAGCTTCAGCAACATGATTTCATGCTTCCAGTTTTCAGAAGTATAAACTACATTAAGGTCTATGGCTCTGAAATGCGTCTGTTTAGCAGTCCGTGGATGAACATTTAACTTTGCTACATTATTCCTGCAGAAAAGATTAGATTATAATTAACACAGAAAACCTGATCATTTGCAGATAAAGCTGTTTTCATGCCTCTTTCCTACCACCCTGTCTCCGACTTCCAGCAGGCAGCTGCAGTCAGGATCCACATAGGGTGGATCAGAGATCCTCCACAGATGATCATTTGAGTACCATTGCTCATTTCCAGCCGAACATGAAAATGCCGGTCCGTGTCGTCACAGTCATTACCTCCAATGATTCTCTTCTGCAGAGAAACAGCTGAGTTCACTGAAACACCTGGAGAAGAAAAATTAGGACCTTATTCAGAAACCAGGTGCAAACATGGCTGCTGGAGCAGAAAAGGGATAAATGGTTAAAGATTAAAAATAATCGCAGTTCATATGCAAAGAAGTTTCCATCTGAAACAGAATCAGACGGAAGTTTGAGAGTCACAGAGAGCATCAGCCTCCCTGGAACCCGAGGAAGTGTCTCCAGTGTGTCCAGTTTCTCCAGTGTCCCCAGTTTCCCCAGTGTGTCAGACTCACACAGCCCCAGCAGCAGCAGAACCTTCAGCAGAGCCATTGCTGGTCCAGCTTCCTGTGAACGAATGTCTGCAGTCCTGCAGCAGCTTTTAAACTCTGTTCACAGAAAGCCACCAATCACAGAACGGACACCGACCTGTCCAATCACAGGACGGACACTGATCTGCTCTGTCATCTCCATACAGAGTAACTAACATCTCATTGTTCTAGAGAAACTTGAAAAAGGTTCCTCTTCCATTGACAGATTATTTCACTAATATCCAAACATTTCCCCTCTTATTACTTAAATAATCAACCAATTAATCAAGAACTTTTCATCAATTCTAAGGAATCGACTTAAAACAAGCAGATCCTATTTGGCTGCAAAGTTGCTTGTTTTTTTTTTTTTTCAATATATTTTATTGAATTTTTTCGTTTTTGACATAACAAATTTACACACAACAAACTTAACATTACAACGTGCGCCCATTCACTCCCACACTCACTCTTCAAACCTGCATTTGTTTGGTTCCAAAAATATCAAAAACCTTTTAGATTAATTTAGAGACAAGAGACAGAAAAACAACAGAACAACATATGAATAGAAACTGTAGACAAGACATCCATTAATAAGTTCCACCTTCAGTACCTATGGTCTTCATATATGGCTCCCAGAGAGTCTCAAAATCCCGTTGTTTGCCCTTGGCGATGTATGTTAGCTTTTCCAGTCCGAGCGAATTTGCAATTTCCTTCTTCCAGAGTCCGAGGGAGGGTGCGTCCATGCCTCTCCAGCATAATGCTATAGATCTTCTGGCTTGAAGAAGTCCATAGTCTATCAATTTGGTTTTCCTCTTTGATTGTTTAAATTCCACTGGGTATATTCCTAGAACACAGATTTTAACCTGTAATGGAATTTTTAGCTTAAACAATTCAGATAGACACCCAATAACATCCCTCCAGAACCTCTGAATTTTAGGACATTCCCACAAACAATGGAGAAGAGTTCCTTTTTCAAACAAACATTTAGGGCAAGTATCTGGAATATCACTGGACATATGATGAAGCTTAACTGGTGTT
>NW_006801270.1:10107-16211 GCF_000485575.1 Poecilia formosa | reverse complement strand
CTCACTCAGCCAGTACTCAGATTCAGCCATTCTCCTGGGCAATCTGCTCTACCCGATTGCAGTTCCTGAACATAGTTCTGATGGGAATATACATTGAATGGAATTGAACTGAGTTTTGTTTAGGATTATATAAATTTATTGATCAGGGTTTTCATGCAGGAGGAAACAAGGAAAGAAGCAAAGGTGAGCAGCAATAGAATCAGAAACCCTCTTCTGCTCTGGAAGACTTCCATTCACTCCAAAGATCCAAGAACATCACATTTCGTTCATGTATATATGTAGAGGCATTGTCTGGTCAGATATGTTGGATAACATGTAGTTCAATCCAGTGCTGTGAAGCTCAACTATTCACACTATTACATGAGTCATATTTACCACATAATGCTTATGTAATGGCTAGGTATAAAGTTAATTGTGAAATACCCCCCTATGACCATGACTACCCCGCTATGGAAAGGAAACTGTCAATTTAATTGTCCAAATCAAACATCCATCAACTATGCAGTTTATTTTTAATGCCACAGCCGCCAGTCACTGATAGTTCTCAAATTGGTTTACAAATATCTGTGATGAAAACCTTTTCCCTGCACAGCTTGTAACATAACTTCCATAAAATCTCCTCACCTGATTCCACCTCCAATTTAATATTATGCTACTCATCTTGACTGTCATGATGTCTATTCATGTATTAAAGGCTAATAAAGATTTTGTAGTAAAAGTTGTACCTTAACCTGTCAGTGGTTCGTTTCCTATTGTATCGTATACAAGTCTGATGTCAAGCTTATCGATTTAGATTTAAACAGGTACATAAATTGAGATTAATAAAGGTGTTGCAGTTTGTTCCGCATTCGACTCTTTTACATATTCTCTAACTTTCAGTTGCTACGTCCAGAGTTATGTCATAGGTAAAGGTCGCTTCAACTTAAGTTTACTACTTAAATTTTAGCCAAGTCTTTTAACAAGTGTGTTGAATTTTGTTCCTCCTTTAAATGTTTTGCCTCCCCAGTGTAGATGTTAATCCTTCTTAAGCAGTTTGAAAGGTGCTTTATAAAATAAGATGACCTTACCTTGAATACTTTAAAATAGTTCCACAACTAATCTTACTTACTTGCCAACCCATTTGTCAAAAAGTTCTTCTATCTGAAGAAGAACTGTCGTGCTTAGATGTAAGTTATAATATTAAATGTACACTGTCTGTCAGGAATGACCCCAAAATGTCCGTTTGGTCCAATAGTATAATTTCAGTAGAAAGCTGTTATAATGAATTTTAATGACCAAATATCAGGAGAGATCTGTTCCAGTCACCAGCAGTTCTGATTACCTAAATCAAGAATTAACATCAGCCATATTTTCACTTTGTGGATCATCATACCGCCTCTCCAGGTCTCACTCCTCCTTTCTGGAGATATTTAGGTGTCTTCCATCAGGAGAAGGTGGCTGGAATAGGACAGATTTACAGCTTCTGAAAAGACAGATCTAAAAGCAGAAACCATTAGTGCTTTTGATTAGACAAAGCATGCAATCAAACCCTGGTCCTGTCTTTATTCTGGTATACTAAGGCTGAATCTGTTGTCCTGGTCAGAATATGAAACATTTCTTCTTCCATTATGTAAAGCTGATGGCATGAGTTGCATTTGACAAATATAGCACATTCAGACTGATGCCCGATATAAACTTATTCTTATCCACAGTCTTAGTTACCGAAACAAATTAATGACCAATCAAACAGAAACCCATAATATTTCAACCTTAGTGGAAAATTTCAAGTCCTCGACATGAGTTTAAATAAAAACACAGAGAAAAAATGAAGTGTGCATTCTGTCTGCTTATGAAAGGGTACAAATGAAACACCTGCTGCAGAGTTCAAAGAAATTTATGAGTTTTCCTAAGACAATTTCTGATTCGTATATCTCTTAGCATTCATTGTCTTGAGTTTGATGTTTATATAGTATTGCCACACTGAAGACAGAATCTAGTTGGGTTTTTACCAATCGTTTTGTTTTTAACATCAACTGTTTCCTGTAAAAGCCTTATTGTGACACAGTTCTTAGAACTAAATATGTTTTGTTCTAACCTTTAACCTGCTGACCCCCTTGAAAGTAATCCTGGTCTCTAGGAACTTCATAACTGTCCTTGCCAGGTTCATTTCAGCAATTAATTATCTGAACCCTTCACTTATCCATTTATTTTTCCCTCCATTTTTATTCCACTCCTAAAGGAAAAATGTCTGTCTCCTATTTAGCAGTGTATAGTGATATGAATTATTTTGTCATGGGAGAACTCGTTACCTTCATTTTTTGACAGAATATGTTAGTTTAGCTTTGAAACAATTTGGACAAGGTGTTAACCAGCAAACCTTTGAACTAGAATTGAGAAAAAAGATCCTATTAGAATAAAAATAGCATTAACACCGACTTTTAAGTCCAGTTTAATTGATTCAATTTCTTCTCAACAATTATTTTTGATTTATTTTTTATCATTAATAATGCTCAAATTTATAATTTATGAAATTAACTTCCAGATTGCAAGATTAAGGTCAAGAAGGTTCAGAGGGTATTAATGAAGATTGATTTAATTAATTGGTCATCCTATGATCTTCCTGATGGACTGTCTGTTGGCCTGGTTGCATGATGGTTCCTGTGCTGCTGCTCCTTCGTCCAAGGCTGTGGCCAACCAGTGGAGACCGTTCCCTGTGCTCAGCCGTTGTTGTTGCCGGCCTGAGCATCAATCCTTGAGCAGGCGTTGTGCCAGTGCTCCATGGTCCCTGCAGGTTCCTGCTGTGGAGATGAGTTTTGGTTCTCCATGTTGACATGCTGTGAGGAACCAACGTCGCCAGTCAGCAGCTTCACTTCTCCTCTAGTGCCATAGTTGTCAAAGTTGTCATATGCAACTCTATCATGGCCAACAGATCCACCTCTTAGTGAGTAATATTGGGACTATTTGAGTTGTTGTATTTCACCTGTAATCAAATCATTTGTTTTATTAAATCCCATTCATTGTGACACTCAATTTTGATCAATTATAATTGTTGCCTTGTCTGTGTCTTTGTGTCCAAGACTGCAGAGGTCTCCCACTAGCAAAATAATTCATCATCATGTTAACTATAACTTGAAGGGGAATAAGTATTCCACTACAACACTTGCTTTTTGTTTTTCTTCAATCCCATCTAAAATATGTTTTCCTATTATTTTGCTGTTATTGCACTGGTTCACTGTGTCTCCTGTGTATGTTAATGAGTAATGGAAATCATGAGCAACAAATTACTAATAGAATATTCTATTCCATCGATTAATTTCTATGTAATCAACACTCAGTCCTTTGCCCAGTTCGTTGTTTTAAATTGTCGATTGTATTTCCTATAATTAAGATTCTATATCCTGTTTCACTCAAACTGAATGGATAGATGTGGGCCCTGTTTCTCTTTGGATCGCCCGTGTTGCAGCTCACAGCAGCTGGAGCTGAGCCCCCTTCTTCCTTTCCTCTGCTCAGAGCTGCATCCTGTGTGCAGCTGTTGGCCGTTTGCCTCGTGTGACGTAGAGGTGGAGGCGTAGAGACTGTGGTGTTCAACTACAACACAATTCATAACATTAATGTCTTCACATGACACTTAACATACCAAACACTTTCAACTTAACCCAATGTGTTAAATTATAACTGTACACATTTGTGTCTCATGACCATAAAATCTTAAAAGTAAAATCATTCTCTTTACTCAATATACAACATCTTTCACATTCCAAACACTTTATGCCCATTTTTACGAAACCTTGATAGCAATGATTCTTGAACTAGGAAAGAATTCAGATCCACATGTTTGACTCTGTCGACTCAGTACTCCTACAGGTTTGAAATGATCAATTGCAGAATCTTAAAGGCGTCCTGCCAACCTTCAACACAGTCCAGACTTTGAGTACTGAGAAGTCAGGCTTGTTGTGGATGACTAAAGGCCTTGAACATATTTAAATTGTAGTTTCATATGGATCCGTCAATGTGAAATTAGAATTGTACCCCAGCAAAATAACTAATTATACAGGTTTGTACAGATATTAGTAAAACACACTTATGACGAACAAATTCAACATTTAAACAACAGACGGTATGGGAACAATATCATAGATAATCTCGCTCGCACTCATTCCACTGCTTTGTACTAATCACTAATAATCATGGTTGTGTGTGTGTGTGTGTGTGTGTGTGTGTGTGTGTGTGTCTGTGTGTGTAAGGTCATGAACCCGCGCTCAAGCAGGAGAGCAAGAGGAAATTCCAATTGTCTCCTGCTCTCAGGCTCAGTTTTTGTTTTTTTTCCTAACTGAGATGGAGATGCAGTGGACAGAGCATTTCTGTCTAAGTTTGTATCTGTGTTGTCTGCCCTGCTTAGTTTAACCCTTCATTGAGTCTCACAACCTGCTATTCATGCAGCCAAGCCTAAGCATGCACATTTCTACCATATTGCTGCATCACACTCTAACTCCAGGTGATCACACACCTTCACCAGTTTCACTCAGTCAAGCCTGTTCTCCACTGATATGTGACAAGCGAAGCTCTTGGTGCTTAAAGCCAAACCATGCAAACTTAACTGCCCATCATATGCATCCACATTTCATCAAACACTTTTCATTCGACTTTCATTCATTTTATCATACTTTACTCGTCCACTTCTTTCACACTCATCCATACAAACATATTTTCACACAAATATTTATTGTACATCCCATCACACACAGATCCACATCATTCCAGTAGGCCTACTCACACACACTCCCGGGTATTTAGGATAAATTTAGAGTCTCATGGTAATCTAGTTAATTCCTTAATTTATGCGTGTACACCATTCTGTACATTATTGATATTAGCTATTATTTTTACCTGAACAAATAGTTAATTACAAATAATTATTATTTCAAGTTTTATTTATCTGAACTAACTCAGAGATCTGAGATTTCACTGCAGTTTAGGCCATTTATTGTTTCCTGTCTCTCCCGTCCTTCCATTCTTCCCCGGGGAACTAGTTAATATAAGTTCAATTAGTTAGTATGCTTGTTTATAAAAAGTATATAAAATGTAGTTTGCTTGTGATCTAATTCACCACTGTCTGATTTTTTTTTTTTTTTTGTTTTTGTGTGCACACATTTAATTATATTAGGACTTCAGTTATTTTAGCCAAGGCTGACAGAATCACTTTAACCTCCTCACCAAAAATCTCAGACAAAAAATTAAAGAACAATTACTGCAGTTTAACTCACAAGGTAATACATAAAAAACTCTTATTTTCTTCAACTTGAACTTCTTTATTCACAACTTTTACTCATTTTTCAACTTTATCTCTGGCCACTTTTTCACGAGAGTCTCGGTTTCCTCGCTGGAGAACCATTTCGGTTTCTCTTACGGAGAACAACTTCAGTGTCTCCTTCTGAGAACCACTTAGGTCTCTCTCACGAAGGACCTTCTTCTCTCTTGGCCTCTTTTTATTCTTATTCTTTATTTCTATAGCGCTTTTCACAGAGATCCCAATCTCTCTTTGCAGATTCAGCTGGCTTAATGTTAAACTCACGGCCTCCTGCCGCATCTAACAAATCGTGATATATTATTAATTAGTCAGCTCACGAAAGTGCCTGCTCAGAAGAGCTACATCAGGCTTGCTGATATGCGGTAACTTATAACGCGGAATAAAAATTCCTAAATGTTTCCATCGCCAAATGGGCGTTGCCAGACTGACTAAGGTGCTTTTTTTTTAGGGTTGTTTATCTTTCCAAATGTACTAGATACCTATGAGTCTAACGTTTTATTACAACCCCACCTTGCGCAAGGTACTGATTGTCAGTGAGCAGGAAAGAACTTCATTTCTTTTTAGCTCTTCAAACTAGCAGCAGACAGGAAACCGTTGTACAATTTAATAAGTAAGAGATAAGAGATAAGTTCTTACCTCTTGTGTGTCTGGGCCCGGTTCCCTGTTTTGCAGCCAGTCTGGCGAGAGTCACCTTTCCATCCTCTTTAACTTGAATCGGCTCAATCGGCACGTCGGGGTCACCACTTTATTGAGGAATTAAAAGGTGCCAAACTCATGAAATAAGAAGCGATACACAAACTCCATTCTCTCCGGCTCA
>NW_006801270.1:4727-9496 GCF_000485575.1 Poecilia formosa | reverse complement strand
CAATTATTTAATATAATCTGGGTGGAGAGAAAATGACCAGAGTTATGGAAGGAATCTATTATTGATTATTATTATTATTATTATTGATTATTGATAGCTAAACCAGGAAAAGATCATTCAAAACCAGAAAGTTATAGGCCAATAGCTTTAACTTCAAACTTATGTAAAATAATGGAAAATATGATGAATAATAGATCAGTGTACTATTTAAATAAAAGGGATATATTTCTAATGATCACAGTGGTTTTGGTAAAGGGAGGAGCACTAATGACTCAACGTTATGTCTGGAGCAGGAAGTTAGAAGAGCTCAAGTAAACAAAGAAACTGTAGCGGCAGAATTTATCGATACTGAAAAAGCATCTGATATGATGTGGGTAGAGGGTTTATTAATTAAATTACACAAATTGGGGATTAGAGGAAAAATATATGAATGGATTAAAGACTTTTTAACAAACAGGAAATTACAGGTAAGAATTGGTGAAGCAGTTTCAGGTAAATATGTAGTGGAAAATGGAACGCCACAGGGGAGAATCATAAGCCCATTATTGTTTTCTGTTATGATAAATGACATATTCAGAAATATTGGAAAGGATGTGGGTTGTTCACTGTTTGCAGATGATGGAGCAACATGGAAAAATGTTGAGTTTATAGTAAAGAAATGACAAAAGGTCATTATTGATATAGAGTTGTGGGCACTGCAATGGGGATTCAAATTCTCAGTGGATAAAACAAAAGTAATTATATTTTCTCAGAAAAAACAAACAAGGTAATAGAATTAAAATTATATAATCAAAAATAGAGCAGGTAAAGAGCATAAAATGTTTAGGTTTGTGGTTTGATGAAAAATTTAAATGGAATATTCACATTAAAAAGATTGTAGATAAATGTAAGAGAAAGTTGAATATATTGAGGTGTTTGGCTGGTAGTGAATGGGGCAGACAGACAATCGTTAAAACAGATTTATACAGGGATGATAAGATCCAACTTTGATTTTGGTTGTTTAGTTTACAGTTCAGCAGCTAAAACTCATCTGGATAAATTAGACAGTATTCAACATCAAGCATTAAGATTGTTTACTGGAGCCTTCAAAACAACACCTACAGCAGCTTTAGAAATAGAAACGGGAGAAATGCCACTAGATCTAAGGAAAACTAAACTAGGAATGAATTATTGGTTAAATTTGATAGTAATAAATGTGATCATCCAACTCGGGAAATTTTAAAGTCATGTTGGGAAAAGGAAAAGAAAGAGATGAGGAGTTTGGATGGAAAATAGAAAAGGACGTAAAGGAATTTAAAATGGATATTCTAGAAATTAGTCACAGATCCAACATCAATCATACCACCCTGGATTCTACCAGAAACAATAGTAGATATATCAATAATGGCAAAGAAACAAGACTAATCAAATGTTGTAGATAGATATTCAGTGCAATCATATTTAAATAATTATTATCGACATCTCCAAATTTATACAGATGCATCAAAAATATAGGAATAGCATTTGCAATCCCAGAATTCAATTTGAAAATAGGGAAGTGAATTACGGATGGGTTATCAATTTATACAGGTGAAATGTTAGCATTACAATGGATAGAGGACGTAAAACCACTGCAAACTATAATTTGCTCAGATTCAAGCTCGGCTTTGTTAAGCATAAAATATAATAATACGGATAGTAGGATGGACATCTTATTAGAAATATATCATACTCTATTCAAAATACAAAATATGGGGCTAGTAGTTGTTTTTGGATGGGTTCCAGCACATAGAGGGGTAGAAGGAAACGAGAGGGCTGATAAAACGGCAAAGAAGGCAAAACTTCATCCTATTAGTTTTACAGTTAGGACAAGTAAATCTGAAGGGAAAAGTAAAGTGAAAGAGGAGCTGATGAAAATATGGCAGAGAAGGTGGGATGAAGGTTTAACAGGAAGATGGTTTTATAAAATTCAGAAGTTTGTAGGAAGGAAAATGAAGGGAAGAAGAAACAGGAAGGAGGAAAGAATAATAATCAGGTTAAGGTTCGGTCATACAGGGCTTAATTATTCACTTTTTAAAATACAGAAGCATAAAACTGGAAAGTGAATATTGTGAGAAGTCTGAAACAAGAGAGCATGTTATTTTAGAGTGTTATAAATATGAACAAGAGAGAAGATGCATGTTGAGAGTGTGAAGGTATTAAAGGTTTAATTTATTAGTTTTTTGAGGAGGGATTTGGGGAGTAGACATGTTCAAATAATTATTCGGCTTCTTAAAAAAAACAAAGTTATTTCATAGAATCTGAGTAGAGTAAGATGGTTGTGAATGTGTAAAGAATAACAAAGAGTGGCATATAAATATATATGCAAGTAAGGTTATATAAGTAGGTGTGTATGTGAGTGTATGTTTAGTCAGAAATTATTGTAGGGATTAGGTATGAAGTAAAAGTATATAGAGCATCATGAACCACACTCCATACCAGTAGGTGGCGCTAATGCTACTTAAAGTTTATTGCCAACCGCCAATAAAAACCAAGAAGAAGAAGAAGAAGAAGAAGAAGAAGAAGAAGAAGAACCTGCATCTGTCAAAAATGTTTTTTACTCTAAAACCAAAAAATAACTCCAAAGTGTTACGTTATAAAGTTACTGATGGTAGTTTTAGGACTTAATGGCAGCAGGACTGAGGTGCGAATGGTTGAAGACACGTTTGTAACATTTTGTTTTGCCATAAAATATACGGTGTAAGCTAGCTAAATTAGCCTCCTGGAGGCTAATTGTACCTGTACACTGTACCTGTGCTCAGAGGCGGAGCCAGAGGGGGCCAATGCCCCCTCTGTCATCTGATTGCCATCCCCCTAGTGGTCCCCCCTGATGATTGACATGTAACAGCTCCAGGTCATTCCTAAACATTATTTGGAATCATTCTAAGCCAACCTAATATCTAAAGAAGAAAAACAATAATAAATACATCAAAAGAAAATGTATAAAACTTTATATAAGTCCATGTGATTACATAATTAAATAGATTTATATCAGGCGCGATACCAGCCTCCTTTATACTTGTACTCATAAAAAAAGAGCTGACATTGATCTCCTGGATGTTTCAGTTGTGCTGCGCTGTGGTGCAACTCAAAGGTTAAAGCCCTTCATACCTGGTGGTTGTAAAACACCAATAAGTTATTCACTGATCCTCCACAAGAAAAAAAAAAACAAACAAACGTTGTCCGTCAAAAAAAAATCATTTTATTTCCAATTTGTAGTCATCAAACCAAACATTTAGTATTTCTCTGCGAGACCGTTTTTGAAATCAGGTAACATTTCACGAAATGACGTGATTAGAAGAAGGCAGAACTCTGATCTTTTCCTGGTTCCGCATCACTTCCCTCGGCCTGCGGGAGAAAAACCCCGCAGGAGCGGATCAGCTGCTGGTCGCTCCAAAGCTTTAACAGACGCTGGTCTGTTAAAGCGTCCAGATCAGAGGTGATTCTCTGACAGATATTGTTCTTAGTATGATTGATAATGAGCTCTGCGATGTTCTCTGTCCTCTGCGTGTAAAGTTGAAACTGCCTGCGCACCAAGTGTCAGCTGCGCTTGATCACAGTCTGGACAGAAACCAGCGGACTGCTCTCTGTTCTAATCAAGACGAGGGTAAGGAGGGAATCTGACATATTAACCCAGTTAAGTTTTTACTGGTTTTGTTTTTAAAACACCATTAACGTAAGCAGTGTAGCTATATATTGTGTATTTCCCATCACACATAAAGCAGATAAATGCATCTAACTTTTTCTCCATAGTGACACAAACCACTGATTGTGGCTCCAATAATTTATAACTTATTAAATTAAGCGACTCCACTTAAATTACCATTAATTCACCCGCTGGGCTCTGAACTCACAGCTTCACAAATTCTTCCTGGTTCACATCTGCAGAGAAATCTGCTCGGTTCATCGACAGTTAGATCTGTCTGAACCAAACCGAACAATTGAACTCTGCGAGATTTTTTTTTCCTTTTTTTTCTTTTTAACCCTGTGCAGGGTTCAGACCTGTGTTTTTACCAGGATTTTTTATTTTTATTTTTTGCATGGTTTCGCTTCTCCAAAACGGATAGATGTTACGTCTGCCGTGCTCCTTCTGTGCATCGCTCTCCTTCTGGGTGCGGGAGGGTAACATCTTCACCTCCATTTGTTAAAACTGCAGGGCGAGTTAAGTTTAATTCTTCGCAGCGGCGCAGCATTGGTTGTGCAGCGGACTGCGCATGAGTCTAATTAACTTCTGCACCTTTATTTATTTCCTCAAAATAAACTGCTGGCTCCTCTGTTTAGACTATAAATGGATTAAAACAATGTTGCATTGTCTTTAGTTTTCTCTGTTCTGTACTGGAGGCTGGAGTTAAAAGCGCAATTTTAACTAAAGATTTGCAATGAGCTTCCAAACCAAGGTGTCCGGTCCATAATTCTTCAACACGCTGTCAGCTTCCGGTCAAAAAGACGTATTTAGTTCAGAGTCCATGAGATGATATTCAGAAAGGATTTTTTTTATTGATTGATTTTAGTTGCCTCTGCGATGAACTCTTTGCGTAAAGTCTGTCATGTCTCCATGTGAACCAGTCAAAGGTGTTAATTATAACCTGTGAAATGACAGAGGGGCTTAAAAAAATAACCAAATATTCAGTTTGGTTATTTTTTAAAATTATATATATATATATATACCTCCCTGAACAAGCCCCAGTAACCATCACTGTGGCAAATGTCCAAGAAATGTCCAAGAAAGAGTCTCGGGTATGAAAAACTGG
>NW_006801270.1:0-3257 GCF_000485575.1 Poecilia formosa | reverse complement strand
ACACTGCAGAAATGCACGATAAGTGTAGCACCCAAAACCCAACCATGATTTCAGCCACGGATAGCAAAACTGTCACTTACGATCGAAGATGAGTCGACCAAACCCACAAGCCGACATGTAGCCGCCGACCGCAGCAACAGTGGGAGAAACAAAGACGCACGTACCTTGCAGCGGCCCGCCCAACTATATAGGCATCTGCCCCGCCCACCAATCAATGGTGCGCAAAGTGGGGAGGGGGAAACACCATCCCACCACATTCTACCCCCCACTGTTGCATCGTCGCCCCGACGATGAACCTACACACTTCAGCATCAAGGACAAAAGACGGCAAACTGTTACCGACGGTAAGTCAAAGAATGAACCACCACGTGCTCCTAAAAGTTCTTTGGAATGAACAAAATTCAGCACATACACCAAAATGCCAGGAACAGTAGAACTTGCATTAGTGGGATCCTTCACCACCAGAATCCCACAACGGAGAAGCATTTTATCACAAAGATTGACGTCCAACTCTAAGTAGCCAATGTATGGGAGGGAAGACCATTGGCTGCCTGAAGCTGTAACCAATAACACGATTGAAGGCGATCACGCCCCAATGATGCAAAATCTTCCTGAAAACAGCTCTCGGTGACTGTCGACACCACCCCATGTCTACCAGACAAGTCACAGAGATACCTCCCATAACAGCAACGACTGGACAAGATGCTAACAATTTTGACGCGGCTGCTAGTTGCGAGCCTGCTATTCCCCCACCTGAGTTTTGACTCAACAGCTCAGTGGGTACTAGTTTTCCCCTGACCAACTTTAGCTGGGTCGTTCCTCTCAGCACTGGTGCGGTACTTTATCGCCTCCCTGGCTTCCCCTTCTAAATGACCAAAGAGAAAGAAAGCCTCGTCTGCCACTGACAAATGGCGAGCCCGAATACACGATTGGGCCTCCTCAATCCACTCACCGATCCCAATGCCATTCCTACCACCGAAAATGGAACACCATTGGTCCCTGGGCACAACCACCAACCGCTCCGCAACCACAACGCCAGCAGACATGACACCACCAGCCACAGCCGGGGAAGCAGAGGCGCCCGGCAAACCCCCAGCCATCACATTCTGCTGATCCACTCCATCCACCGGCCGCCGTGTCACTTCCATGCCTGCAGGGAAAGACTACCAAAAAGAACAAAAAAAAATAAATCCTGAACCCACAGGCAGACTCTCCTTTAGATAGCTACTGCTGTCTTGTCTTAATACACCATACATAAAAACACAAAAAGTTAAGACCTGAAAAACACACAACAAAAAAAACAAAATCTGTATTCAAAGGTGCATCCTGCCGACAACGCCAAATGTGACCAGCAGGTGGAGATTTTTTTAAAATTAACAAGATGCACCTGAACACAGACCTTTCAGTGCACAATATTTTATTTAACAATTCCTTTAAAACTATTCCTTTTAAAAACTAGGCTTCAGGCCCACTACTCGGTCCCTGGGACAAAAGGAACACAAAAGGAAACAGGACAGACAAGTTCAATTATTCCAAAGAAATAAAAACATGCAATGCAAAACAAATTAGTAAATCAAAACCAAACAAATTAGTAACTTCAATCACAAAACAAAACTAAGAACAAGTCGTTGTCATCCGCTTCCAGAGGTACGACGCACGTACCTTGCAGCGGCCCGCCCAACTTTAAAGGCATCTGCCCCGCCCACCAATCAATGGTGCGCAAAGTGGGGAGGGGGGAACACCATCCCACCACATATATTGTGTGCACACACATTTTAAATTTTGCCCCCCCAGAGGTAGTCCTAGCCCCCCCTTAGCCCCCCACAAATTTAAAAGTCTAGCTCCGCCTCTGCTTGTGCTTAATACGTTTAATTAGCCATGATAGTCACATAATAGTGTTTATAAGCCTGCTTGTTGTTGCCACTTTCTAAAATTGGAGGGTTGCTAAAAACATCTGTGCCGCTCGGCTGTGATAATCTTTAAAGTTTTGTTTATGAACCCTGTCTGAATACACTGATTGCAGCCAGATCATTTACTTGAATTAATAACTTTAACAACTAGAAAATGGCACAGAATAAGAATATTTTTTCCACTCTGATTGGCTGCTGTTAGGCTTACTAATTTTAAGTTGAATATTCATTGCATTTTTCTTAGACACCTGTGAAAATAATTTCTGTTCACATGGCTTTTTGTTCTCTGGGAAATTATTTTTGATGATAAATACAGAAATAAGCATAAAAATCAAAACATCTACAATAATGATAGTAACATTAATAATAAAATAATAGTCAGTGCAACGTAGCCTACAAATTCTTTGGTGGGGGCGGTGAGGGACCTGGATGAAGGCTGGGGGGTGCTGGCCCAAAAAGGTTGAGAAACACTGGTCTAAACAAAGTAAATCCTCATGAAGATTTTATCAACCTGCCTCTGATTTCACTGCAGACCTTCTACTTCCTGGTTCTGCTGCTCTAAAAGAAAAAACTACAACTCAGGTGACCTGTGACGTCATCAGTTATGCAACATCCGTCATATTTACTTTCAGTTTGAATGACACTGTTAAAGTGCCGCTCTGATCAGGTTGTTGGATCTTTATTTGTTGTTCAAATGTTTTTCTTCGACTCTTTTGATCGTTTGAACAAATTGTAAGTTTGATTTGTTTACTTGAACTTTGTCTTCAGGAACTTTCCCGTTTCTTTCTGCTCTCTAAAGTTTGGAGAAAAGATTCACTGCTTATTTCAGCTCAAAGTTTCATCTCTGCTTATTGATGGTCAGAAATATATTACTGATGAACTGGAATCAAACAACATGATAAAAGGACGATGTATCTATGATTTATTCTCTGAAAAATCTGCTTCATGTTTTTATTTCCTGCAATCAAATTCTGGTCTCCACCATCAAGTTCACAAACGACAACTTGCTGCTTTCTTTCAAAGTAAAATATCTACATAATCTTTGATGCAGAAAATAATCCAATCACTGCAAATGATTAATTATTTGTTAATCCACTTGCAGAGATTAATAATTAACTAAAATCCTTCCTGTTGTTCAGGTTGAATCAGTGAATGTAAATGTTGCTCCATGTCTCCATCTAGTGGACTGATAGTAGAAGTGCAGGTTGAATCAGTGAATGTAAATGTTGCTCCATGTCTCCATCTAGTGGACTGATAGTAGAAGTGCAGCAGCTGATGCAGCTTCCTCTGCCTCTCTGCTGTCTGACTGCATTCACCTGACACTGATATGAAGCAGAGAAGAAGAGC
>NW_006801269.1:8402-15684 GCF_000485575.1 Poecilia formosa | reverse complement strand
TGGAGCACCCAGAGAAAACCTATTGTCTGTCTGTCTGTCTGTCGTTTTTGTAGGAACACTGGAGCACCCAGAGAAAACCTATTGTCTGTCTGTCTGTCTGTCGTTTTTGTAGGAAAACTGGAGCACCCAGAGAAAACCTATTGTCTGTCTGTCTGTCTGTCGTTTTTGTAGGGAAACTGGAGCACCCAGAGAAAACCTATTGTCTGTCTGTCGGTCGTTTTTGTAGGAAAACTCGAGGTCTGTCGTTTATGTAGGAATACTGGAGGTCTGTCGTTTTTGTAGGGAAACTGGAGCACCCAGAGAAAACCTATTTCAGCAATGGCGACATGGAACTCAGCCCCCACTAATCAATTTGGGAGTGTAAATTAATGGGAATTTTACCCTTTTACAGTTCTCTTGGCAATTCTCAGAAAAGTGCACATATTTCGATTTCAGTGAGGGAAGTTTGACAGGCTTGGTATTGGTAACTTTCTGACGACTCAGTAAAGGTCTGGAAATATTGCTGGTTTTTACGTCATTATGTTTGTCAGCAGGCTGTTTGTTTTGCGGAACGTTGATACTTTTCCAATTTGCACCTCCACACGCTCTTTCCAATTCAATTAATGAAGTCATGTCTTTCCTTTCAATCTCACAAAGTTCCTTTTTCTCCTGCTGTTTACGTTGTATCTGGGAATCCCAAGAATTAGTCAGAGACTTGATAGCTGCGGCTTTTTTCTCTTTCTCTAGTTTTTCACGCTTTTGTTCTGCAGATTCCCGATGTCTCTTTTCTTTCAATAGCTTATCCTCCATAAAAGCCCTTTTTTTAGCTTCTTCCTTCTTTATAAGTGACAGTTGGTCGTACACTATTTTTTTACGTATTTCACGACTTCTGTCCTTATCAGGAATGTTGCAGTCACTCTCATGGTCTAGAAAGCCAGATTCATACTGAACATCTCTTCCTTGCTCAGTAACACTGTGATGCATTTCCCACTGCATTGCATCTGGGTTGTCCATATATTTTTTAGTCTTGTTCTGTGTCTTCAGTTTCTGCTGGGGATCCTTCTTCTGTCTCCTCGCTCCTATTTCCTCAGCTCGATATCCGGGAAGCACCCCTTGCCTTTCAGTCCTGTCCGTTTCCCTCTTCTGTTTCTGTTTATATTGATATCGGGCAGCCAGTTCATCAGCCAGAGGCTTTTGCTTTGGAGTTTTCATCTCCTGATGATGTGCTTCACGTAGCATTTTGGCAACCTCCTCCTTGGCCATATTGTTACATAGCTTTTTTTGTAAAAGAGAGTCATAGGCAGCTTCTTTCTTCAATATATCCTCTAAATTATCATCCACAGTCTTCTTTTGGTCTTCCATGTTTGGCTCAGTCTCATCCTGCCTTGAAAAAAATTTCCGGTCTTTCCTTTTTTTCTGTCTCTTCATCTCAATTTCCTCTATTTGATGCAGTCTATCTGACTCCATTATGGCAGCCATTTGTTGCTTTTCAATTTCAGCTATTTCCTTCTTCTTCTGTTGTTTATATTGAATTTGTTCATCCAATGCGTCAGTCAGAGACTTTTTCAAAATGGCTTTCTTCTCCCTCTCCTGCTCCTCTCGTAACTTTTGGCCTAACTGCTGCTTAGCTCTCAATTGAAATCGCCTTTCCTCCAAAAGAGCGAAGTTGGCAGCTTCCTTCCTCTTTATATTATCCAGATTGTCATAAACAATCTTTCTAGATTCCTCTAGAGAATTAAACTCTTCAGGAAGCCTCATCTCATCTACATCAATGTGTTGTACAAACACTGATTTAGATTGAAAGCCTTCATTTGAGTCACCGACACTCTGATATATTTCACACTGTGTTATCATTTGGTCCCTCATGTTTTGCTCAGTTTTGTCCTGTGTGCTGAGTTTTTGCTTCTTCTGTTTCTTCTCAACTTCCTCCGTTCGATGCAACCGTTCTGATTCCATCAATGAATAAGACCCTTGCTTTTTAATCTTGTCCATTTCCATCTTCTTCTGCCGTTTATATTCAACTTGACCATCCCATGCATCAGTCAAAGACTTTTTAATTTCAACTTTCTTTTCTCTCTCCTGTTTGTCAAGTAACTTTTGGGCAAACTCCTGCTTGGTCATTTCTTTATAAAACTTTTTCTCTTCTAAAGCGTCTTTGACATATTCTTGTCTCCTTATATCCTGCAGATTATCATAGGCCATCTTCTTACATTTCTCTTGAAATTTAACCATTTCAGGAACATTTTTCTCCCTCTCGTCATGTACATATTGTGACCGAATGCCTTCACTAACTTTCTTGTGTTTTTGCCTTTGCGACTTGTGACTTGCGACTTGTTTCTCTGCATTTTCAGTAACCTGTTTTTTGGGTTTCTGTTCTTTTTTACGTGACAAAGACTTTATAATCGGTAAGTCATTTTTGTCTTTTCCAGAATCCTCATTGGACAAGTAGAGAGGTCTTACTCCATGTCTGTCAATTTGTAACAAGGTTTTTGATATAGGTTTCTTCTGCTTGGCTTTCCAATTCTCCACATCTCGTGCGTAAACATTTTGTGGTCTAGGTTTCGGTTTCTTCTCCTGTAACTTGCGAAGTCCAGCTTCGTGTCTTTCTATCAACCCCTGTAATTCTCGAAATTCATTATCCCGGTCAATGCATGTCTGAAGATCAGTTCCGTCTGCCGCGAACATTTTACTGTAGTCAACTTTATAATCAGTATTGGTCGTGCTGTCAGGTTTGAAATGTTTTGTAATTTCAGACACCTTTGAAATAAAGCTGCTTAAATTACAATCCTCATCTTTAATTTTGAAAGGCATGTTGAGTTTTTCATTTGGTTGTAATCTCATCTCTTTTAACGACGCGATAACTCTGCTGGGTATACGACGAGAATCCATCTTATGTTTCGGTTTCAAATTTAAAATTCTCTATAAATTTGTTGGGTTGTCCTCATCTGGCTTTAGAACACAAGTAACAAGACATTCAAAGGGTTCAGAGCTGATGTCATAGAATCTATGACACAAAGCCTGGGATCCTAGTGACATCATCAGTTAGGTAGAAGTGTAACAGGTTCAATTGCTATGGTAACCAGGAAAAGCTCTGAAGTTATTCACACTTTCTAGTAAAAGAGATGTTTCAATCCAGGGGCGGAACTATATATATGTATATCTATAACCTGGCGTCTCGCCATGCTTTACTAGCCCCGCGCCAGGCTAAGCGTTCCTGGGGGGGGACAGATCTTTTTTTTTTTTTTAAGCCGGGCTGCAAGCGTCTCTTTTGCTCTTAGCATTTCACTAGCAGAGCAGATTTATTCTTAAATGATAGGTTTATAATAGGTTTATAAATGCATTTAAACCCCACAGCGCGCAAACTAATCACACAGCTGGCGCCTCTGCGCTTTGCCTCACGCGCCGCCACTGCTTTGCCTTAGCGGGATCGCGTGCGCCTCCTTTCACTCAAACTGGACACAGGCTGACCTGTATGGATATTTACATCAACTTACTGTGAGGAATTATAGTCCTTTGGAGAAACTCTGGGTAAGAGTTTAAAACCCGCCACGTTAGCTCTGGTTGCGCAGCTCCATGTGAACCGCAGGAATAAGTTGTAGCGAATTCAGAGGCGCGTTGTGGAGCAGTGAGAATGATTTATCTTTGCGAACGAGCAATTATATGCGGAGTTTACATCTCAACATGCTGCCCAGCGTGTGGCTCTGTGTCCGTCTTCCCTGTAAAGTTTGTCTGTGGTCCCGGTTGGCAGGAGCGTTTGTGGATAACAAGCAGCGCTAACCTGATCATGCAGGTGCAGCCCGGTGAGGAGCTTTAACGCCCTCCTCGGAGTCATGCATCACGCTGATTTTATATTATTTTATTATTATTTTTAGTATTATTTTTCCAGTTACACGATGCATCAAACTATGTCAAATGCGTTGTCTACTTAGAGTTAATGCGTGCGGCCGCACGGAGATCTGAGAAACTCGTCCCATAAACTTGACCAACCAGAATATTTTCTGTGACGCTTATTAAAAACTCAACAGACACGAAATGGAAGAGCTGCTCAAGACACATTAGCAGCATTGAATTAAATCTCNAATTTCAGACACCTTTGAAATAAAGCTGCTTAAATTACAATAGTCATCTTTAATTTTGAAAGGCATGTTGAGTTTTTCATTTGGTTGTAATCTCATCTCTTTTAACGACGCGATAACTCTGCTGGGTATACGACGAGAATCCATCTTATGTTTCGGTTTCAAATTTAAAATTCTCTATAAATTTGTTGGGTTGTCCTCATCTGGCTTTAGAACACAAGTAACAAGACATTCAAAGGGTTCAGAGCTGATGTCATAGAATCTATGACACAAAGCCTGGGATCCTAGTGACATCATCAGTTAGGTAGAAGTGTAACAGGTTCAATTGCTATGGTAACCAGGAAAAGCTCTGAAGTTATTCACACTTTCTAGTAAAAGAGATGTTTCAATCCAGGGGCGGAACTATATATATGTATATCTATAACCTGGCGTCTCGCCATGCTTTACTAGCCCCGCGCCAGGCTAAGCGTTCCTGGGGGGGGACAGATCTTTTTTTTTTTTTTAAGCCGGGCTGCAAGCGTCTCTTTTGCTCTTAGCATTTCACTAGCAGAGCAGATTTATTCTTAAATGATAGGTTTATAATAGGTTTATAAATGCATTTAAACCCCACAGCGCGCAAACTAATCACACAGCTGGCGCCTCTGCGCTTTGCCTCACGCGCCGCCACTGCTTTGCCTTAGCGGGATCGCGTGCGCCTCCTTTCACTCAAACTGGACACAGGCTGACCTGTATGGATATTTACATCAACTTACTGTGAGGAATTATAGTCCTTTGGAGAAACTCTGGGTAAGAGTTTAAAACCCGCCACGTTAGCTCTGGTTGCGCAGCTCCATGTGAACCGCAGGAATAAGTTGTAGCGAATTCAGAGGCGCGTTGTGGAGCAGTGAGAATGATTTATCTTTGCGAACGAGCAATTATATGCGGAGTTTACATCTCAACATGCTGCCCAGCGTGTGGCTCTGTGTCCGTCTTCCCTGTAAAGTTTGTCTGTGGTCCCGGTTGGCAGGAGCGTTTGTGGATAACAAGCAGCGCTAACCTGATCATGCAGGTGCAGCCCGGTGAGGAGCTTTAACGCCCTCCTCGGAGTCATGCATCACGCTGATTTTATATTATTTTATTATTATTTTTAGTATTATTTTTCCAGTTACACGATGCATCAAACTATGTCAAATGCGTTGTCTACTTAGAGTTAATGCGTGCGGCCGCACGGAGATCTGAGAAACTCGTCCCATAAACTTGACCAACCAGAATATTTTCTGTGACGCTTATTAAAAACTCAACAGACACGAAATGGAAGAGCTGCTCAAGACACATTAGCAGCATTGAATTAAATCTCTTTGTTGCGCATCTCTGCGTACTGCAGAGATGCGCACTACCTCATCATGCAGGGCCGGTCCAAGGCTATATGAGGGCTGGAGCAGAATCAGACTTAGGGGCCCCTTTTTGTTGCTAAATATATCAGCACCTCTAACAGCTTCTGTGTTAGATTTAGTGAAATATGGGAGAAGGGAGTAGTTTAATTGGTCAGCCTTAAAAGCAATAAGTTATCATCGCAATTTACTAATTTGTATTTGTAAATTCAAAGATTAAACTCATAGCATCAGATTGTTGCTATGGTAACAAAACAATCTAACTGAATATTGTTCTTTGAAGTTTTACAAAGTAAACTTGCCAGCTCCTTAAAATCTTGTATTTAAATGTTAAACAATTTAAAATTATTTAATTTATGTATGCCTAAACAATTGAATAAAATTTAACAGCATTGATAATCTCAATAAACAAGTGTTACATTTATGTATCTGTGGTCTGTTTTAAAACATTAGCGTCTATGGGACCCCTGAAGCCCTGGGGGCCTGATGGAGCTGCTGACTTAATTTGGATTAAACAGAAGTGCAAATTAGTTGTTTTAATACAGGTTGTGGGTTTAAATAGCATTTCACTGGAGAACTTTTCCCGTAACATATAATTACACAGTAATACTTTTATATTTCCTGTCAACTTAATATCTTTTAATACAAAAACACGGTGGACCGCCTCGACGCCCCGACCACCGGGCTTAGCAAGTTTTCTGGGGGAAACCCTGGCATAAAAACAATGCCATACTTGACGGAGTTTGGCTACATCGAGGATCACTGCAGTAAAAAAAAAGACATATGGAGCGATCAGACAGCAGGTAAAGCAGCGCACAGCTACACTCACCCGGATTAGCATAACGGTCAGAAAGCTAAACAAATAATAAGGAAAAAACCTGATTGGCACATATATCATGTTTGTAGAGACACCGGAACACCCGGAGAGAACTTATATGAAACATAGGTTTAATTAATTTTAATTATAGACAAAATTACAGACAATGTCTGTCATTTGTGTTTGTAAAAAACCCGGAGCACCTGGAGAAAACTTTTGTTTAAAGCAATATTAGTTGATTTTACTAAGAGAGCAAATTATAGTCTGTCACTTGTGTTTTTAGGCACTAGAGCACCCGCAGAAAATTTATATTTAAAGTGGGATTACTTAATTTTACTAATAAAGAAAAATTACAGACAATATCTATCTATCTATCTATCTATCTATCTATCTATCTATCTATCTATCTATCTATCTATCTTTTTTGTAGGGAAACTGGAGCACCCAGAGAAAACCTATTGTCTGTCAGACTGTCGTTTTTGTAGGGAAACTGGAGCACCCAGAGAAAACCTATTGTTTCAGCAATGCCAACATGGAACATGGTCCACTCAGCCCCCACTAATCAATTCGGGACTGCAAATTGATGGGAATCTTACCCTTTTACAGTTCTGTTGGCAATTCTCAGAGAAGTGCACAGAGTTGGATTTCAGTGAGGGAACTTTGACAGGCTTGGTATTGGTAACTTTCTGACAACTCAGTAAAGGTCTGCAAACATTGCTGGTTTTTACGTCATTATGTTTGTCAGCAGGCTGTTTGTTTTGCGGAAGGTTGATACTTTTCCAATTTCCACCTCCACACACTCTTTCCAATTCAATTAATGAAAGCATGTCTTTCCTTTCAAGCTCACAAAGTTCCTTTTTCTCCTGCCGTTTACGTTGTACCTGGGAATCCCAAAAATTAGTCAGAGACTTGATAGCTGCAGCTTTTTTCTTTCTCTAGTTTTTCACGCTTTTGCTCTGCAGATTCCTGGTGTCTCTTTTCTCTCAATGCCTTATCCTCCATAAAAGCCCTTTTTTTAGCTTCTTCCTTCTTTATAAGTG
>NW_006801269.1:5529-7560 GCF_000485575.1 Poecilia formosa | reverse complement strand
CTGTAACTTGCGAAGTCCAGCTTCGTGTCTTTCTATCAACCCCTGTAATTCTCGAAATTCATTATCCCAGTCAATGCATGTCTGAAGATCAGTTCTGTCTGTAGCCTCAGTGAAAACGTGTTTATTATTCCGGTTGGACTTCACAGTTCAACCGGAGAGCTCAGCCGACTACTGACATTAGACAATAGACAAGGACCCGACGAAGAACATAGACAACAGGTGGGACTAAATACACACAGGGGTAATCAAGGGAACGAGACACACCTGGGAACAATCAACGGGAAGGACAGGACAGAGACTCACAGGGAACAGGACTACACAAAAATAAACTCAAAAATAACACAGAAACACGGATCGTGACAACTTCTCAATTTGAGTGAGAGTTAAGGTTTCAGACTTGGGTTTAAGGTGTTTTTGGTTCTCTAATCAGGTTAAGGTTTGAGAATATTGTTTAATTCCTTATTGGACTAATTTTGTGGTTCTAACTGAGGTTTAAAGTTTAAGAGTTCGGTTATTTTTGTTTGTTAAATGGTTGTTTTTTTATCTAATCCGGTTAAGTTTTAAAAATTAAGTTTTATTATATTTCTAAGAGAGGTTTTTAAATTTAACAAAGTTGGAGGTTTAAAGGTTAAGTTTTTTTTAATGAAAAACCTAAACGCAATAAAGAACACTAGACAAACCACCATTTTCAAATCCCCATACCGCAACGTCAAAAATAGACATCTAAAGGAAAATAAAAAGCTTTTCAAGGCCTGCTAAACAACCTTAAAAAGCTCCGACCTTTTGCACCTTCTCCAACAAAAATACAAATTAATAAAATCCTATTAAAACGTATCTTAGAAGAAAGTTTGGACTTAAAAAGGAACCGCAAACTGATGCGCCATTTTAAAACTCCCCCAACTACAAACAAAAACAAAACCGTACTTCTATTTAAAAACAATTTGGAATTAAACAATTAGAAACTAACATTTAACAAAAAGCGAAACAAACACTCCAACCCGTACCAACTAAACTATTTAAAAGCAAAAAATAAGAAAAACAACAAAACCGCCATTTGGAGTAACACAGCCATCCGGTTAAGTAAATGACCAACCCACAACCTAAAAACATGCAGTTAAAGAATCGAATTTAACCTTAAATTCCCTAAAACACAGAAAAAAATCATTAAGGAACTCCGGAACACTTCTCTGTTAACAAATTACGCAAATACAAGAACGAAGTCCATGGGGAACAAAAACAGAAATCACTCAGTCCAAAACAAACAAAAAGCACGGTCAGGGCGGGACCTGCCGTGGACAGTCTGGCGGGCAACGCCGGCGCAGGAAGCAGAGCCGAGGCTCCGGAGGCCCAGCTGGCCCGCGGGTTCCTCCGGAGGCTCAGGGAGCTCCTGAGTTTGCCAAATCCGCAAACTCAGGAGGAGCGGGCACTTCCGAGGAAACTCGGAAGGCTCAGGAAACTCTGGGGGCGGAGCACAGGGAGGCGGAGACTCATCTGCAAACTCGGAGGGCGGAGCCACAGCAGACGCAGGGGACTTTGGAGGCTGCTAATGCCCTCTGTTGACGAGGAGCAGCCTCTCTGATTCTTCCAAGACACAGTTGGGGGCAATCAACAAGGAAGATAGAGACTCACAGGGAAACAGGCTAATAAACGCAGAAAAACCTCAATATAAATACACAGAAAACACAGATCACAACAGAATCAATCCCTGCCAACATGCCTAGGTGGGCCCCATATGGGGGAGAGGAGGGCGGACATATGGGTCCCAAATGGATTTGTCCGCGGGTTCCACGGTGGCCCCTACGTGGGCCACAGCTTACATGGGCCCTAAATAGGCAAACCTATGTGGGCCCACCACCATGTATGGCCCATGTGGACTGTGGCCTTACATGAGCAAATCCATGTGGGGCCACGGTGGAACCCGGACACAAACCCATATGGGACCCATCTTGGCAGGGCATGTTAAATTTCTGTCTCAAGGTGAAAAATGTAAAATTCACTATAAATTCGTTGGGTTCTGCACATCTGGCTTTA
>NW_006801269.1:0-4881 GCF_000485575.1 Poecilia formosa | reverse complement strand
AGCACAGGGAGGGAGAGACTCATCTGCAAACTCGGGAGGAGCGGGCACAGGAAATTCCGAGGAAACTCGGAAGGCTCAGGAAACTCTGGGGGCGGAGCACAGGGAGGGAGAGACTCATCTGCAAACTCGGGGGGCGGAGCCACAGCAGACGCAGGGGACTTTGGAGGCTGCTAATGCCCTCTGTTGACCAGGGAAGATAGAGACTCACAGGGAAACAGGCTAATAAACGCAGAAAAACCTCAATATAAATACACAGAAAACACAGATCACAACAGAATCAATCCCTGCCAACATGCCTAGGTGGGCCCCATATGGAAATTTATTTGGAAATGTTTCAACCCATTTCCAAATAAATTTATTCATATTAATACAAATGTAACTTTTTCCAACAATTTAGACAAGTTTCAGTCAATGTGGCTGTAATTGATATAGGCTTTGCAATGTGCAAAACACAATCACCTGGTTTCCCATTAAATCTGCCCAACAGTGTTTTCTTCATCAAAAGACGTTTTTGATGAGGAATCTAACAATAGTTTCTAACTTTTGTTGGCCGCCATCTAAGCTAAAGACGGCGTTCCCAGCATGTCATTTTGTTCAACCTTAGCTTTGAGCACATGGGTGTGTGAAAACCACCTATGTGTATGTATGTACGAGTATGCAAAGAGCTGAGAGAAGTAGAGGAAAACAGAATTATTTATTCCTGACGTTCTCTTCCAAGTTACCTGCACAAGTTTTGACTCTCCATTGAAGATTCCATCAACAGAGTTCATGCTTTTTTCGTGTGGTTTTGTATGTTTTTCTCCCACAAATACAGCCTAATACAGAAAACTTATCAGAAACAACTGATGGTGAAGCAGGTGATGAGCTTGTTCAACCAAGTTCCATTGAACAAGTGGGTAGTTTAAGTATTTCCAATTAATTAGTATTGTTCTTTGACATGTGTTGTACCTTTCATGTTCATGTGTAAATTATTGAATACAACATGTGAATGATTAGTAATTGTAATTGTAATTCATCCATCCATCCACCCATTTTCTTACAACCTTGTCCCTTAATGGGGACGGGAGGTGCTGGTGCCTATCTCCAGCTAACGTTCCGGGCGAGAGGCTGGGTCACTCTGGACAGTCCGTCTGTCGCAGGGCAGTAATTCATATAATAAAAAATTATTCTTTTTAGTAATAAATAGGGGTGAAAGTAGTAGGCCTCCCTACTTAGGCTGCCGCCCTCACGACCCGAAGAAAATGGATGGATGAATGGATGGACCTCTATAGAGGATTTTAAAGGTGGTAAACTCATGAAATATATAAAGAAACAATACACAAACTCCATTCTCTCCAGTTCGTAGACAAACAGGAAGACATTTAACGCACATCTGCGGATTCACACATTACATTTTCATCATCTCAGAATCCAAAATGTCTTGTCTTTTACTTCTGACATCAAGTTTTTATACCATTCCAGCCCTATTGTTGTGTATTGGAAAGCTTTGACCAATGGCATTACCGAACCTCGCTTGCGTAGCAATTCTGGTTCCGTCTTACACTGAATGTGTGTTGGAAGTTCCGAGAATTAAAAGTTGACCTCGTGGAAGTTAAATCTGCTCCATCAGAAGAACTATTAGTCAAGTTGTTAGTTCTTTTTCTGTCCAAACAAAGATTATTTCCCAGTCCTGGCCGACTTCTTTCCATGCAAGCAGGGAAAAATGTTTGCCAGAAGTTTCTTGCACAAGAAATTAACCTTCCCCTCTTTGGTGATTGCTTATTCCACATCTCTCCAATCTGAATTCCTTTCTGACTTCTAGGCCAGATTGATCCAGTACATTTGACACAGGTCATTTCTTTTCAGTCAAAACATATCTTAATGTGAATCAACCAACAACATGATTTTTAACTATTAATATAATTATATTCCTCTACACCTCTTACTACCTGTGTCCCAAATACTTCCACTCTGGAATTGCCCACGGTGAGAGGCGCCGGGCAGGAGTGGGCATACGTTGGGGTTTGTTAGTGAAATTAATTTGTTAGTGAAATGATATTAAAGATTTTCCATCACAAAAAAATTTCCTCTTACGTAGATAAACATTTGATTGTTTTTTTCCCTTCCAACAAAAGTATCTTTGTAGACTTTTCTCCAGTTTTAACATTAAGACCTGAATTTAAGCCCTTTTCGCACTGCAAGGAACGGCTTGGCACGGGTTCAAAGTAGGGCCGACCGTTTTGGCATTAGAACTTCCAACCCAGTTCCACCCGGCTCCTTGGAACTTCAAGAGCTGTGGTTCCAATCGGGCCGGCCAAATGGGGCTGCTTAGAATTCAGCAGCTGATTGGTTTAGAGTCAGCCGTTGATCGGGTCTAGCTGGCTCTCACTAAACTGTTCTTACTGTATTTTGTAAAGAGTGCTCTTTTTAATATTTGTATTATTTTTAATTTGCGATGAATTCTTCTCAATATTCTGCTGTTACCTGGTCCCATGATAAGGTAATTTTTTTCTTCCGCTTACTCGCTGATGAAGGAGTACAGAATGAGCTAGATCAGTCAACGAGGAATGAGAAAGTTTTCCGCCGCATCTCTGAGGAAAAGGCTTCGGCCGGCTACATCGAAATCATTGTTTAGTTTCAAAAATAGTGATGTCAGATACATCTCCGATGTTGCCCTCAGTTATATGCAAACACGACAAGGCTGCAGTACGGGTGGAACCGGACCGAAGCGTGCTGTTCTGTTCCATGCCGGGCCTTGCAGTGCGAAAGGGGCTTTAGTTTTATATTTTTAAGATTTATTTACAAAGATCACAATTCCCTGGTTCCACATAAATACCATGTCTTTGAGTTTTGGTATGATGTCGGCTTCCCATGTACGAAGAAATAAGTTCACCTGTAAGGTTTCCAAACTGAGTCCAGCTACAACAAAGGAAAGCAAAGAAATTTTTTAGAAAACTATGAGTAGATAATAGTTGTGTCAGACAAAATGTTACAGGGGGGAAAAAGCAGAACTACCAGATTTCCAGATGTCCAGAAACCATTAAGATTCATTTAGCCTATCTGCATTATGAAGATAACTAGGGAAAAAAAAGAAGAGCATTCCATCTTAGTAATTCATAAAATAAAATAAGATCACATTTTAATACCTCAGCTTAAAGATTTGTACAGAAAAAAATGGCAAAGTATCAAAAAGAAGCTTAAAGTCAGCAAATGAATTTTTTAAAAACGGTACTACGTTTGAAGACTTGATTTCCCATTACATGTGCATTTCAGAGTTTTTAACAATCACTTGGAGAGTTCAGCAAAAGGGGATTAAATAAGAATAACAAAAGCAGTCAGATTTCTCAGTCTTATATAACTGAGGGCAATTTTTATTCCACAAAACCGAGCAAACTAAATTTCTGTCATACTTTTGAATATTTCTTGAATATACTGATTTATTACGATGAAATTAAGACAGTACAAAAGTACATGTGGTGCGGTTGCTTTTTGTAACTTTTTGCAGCACTGCATGCCTCCACAGTATCACTGCACACCAAGGTTAGCTTGAAGCTAACATGTTGAAACGTCTGCTAACGGTCGGTCTTAATTTTTCAACGAGGTCATAAAATCAAAATTAAATATTACTGGGTTTAGCTTGACGTGGTGACAAGCCCGAAGAAACGACCGGGAAAGTTCATACTGCTGTAATGGATGCGAATAGAATGATTGCTCCTGCTTTTCTCCGTGGCTCCACCAGATCACAGAACACCACAGCGCTACTGAACAGCCGTTAACCGCTCCAACCGTTAGAATTTCTTAAAGAGACAGCAACCTTTTACTTGGAACGAAAAAATGTACCAACATTTAATGGGACATAAAGTGTAAATATTTCAAAAGGTGAATTAGGCCATAATTGCATTAGCTACACAAATAAGGATAATTTTAAATTCAAAAGCAACCCAACACCTGTCTGCCATAATTATATGCTAGCTAGTTTTGACATGAAACCCAGCTTATTTTTTTATTGTCATAGCGACAAAAAAATACTAAATATATTTCCAACTAGTGTGTGATGGACTGAGTTAAAAACAGGAGGAGGCACAGGATATTAATTAGAAAAATAGAGCTTTTTATTTTAACCCAAAGATTATAAATGACAAATGGATAAACTGAGATCATAACAGAGGTAAAAAAAAAAACAACTGAACTCAGGCAAAAATGTAAAACTGGCTGCACAAACATACATAACCTACTTACGGAGCCCCCCAGGGGACATGGGGAATTGTTTTTTCTTTTGTGTTCCCTCGCAATACTTTTGCGTTCCTTCGCAAAAGGTTTTGCGTTCCCTCGCAATAATCTACTGATCAGTTCATGCGGCATAATTGATACTGCAAGCCTTTTTTTTTACGGTGGCCGCCGTACTTTCTGCTTTAATATAAGCTTATGAGGTTTTTCCATGGACTATTGAGTTATTATCGCGGGGTAATCAGTCATCTGATTGCGTCTCTATTGTGTTCGTGTCTGAATGGTTTAAAGGGCTGCTTTCTGTGCCGTTCCATTTGAGCCTTAACAGACATAAACATGCAGTAAATAAATCGATTTTCAATAAATTTTTTGCACCAAAGCGTTAATAATAATAATAAACACGTTTTCACTGAGGCTACAGACGGAACTGATCTTCAGACATGCATTGACTGGGATAATGAATTTCGAGAATTACAGGGGTTGATAGAAAGACACGAAGCTGGACTTCGCAAGTTACAGGAGAAGAAGCCGAAACCTAGACCACAAAATGTTTACGCACGGGATGTGGAGAACTGGAAAGCCAAGCAGGAGAAAAATGTATCAAAAACATTGTTACAAATTGACAAACATGGAGTAAGACCTCTCTACTTGTCCAATGAGGATTCTGGAAAAGAC
>NW_006801268.1:52041-53191 GCF_000485575.1 Poecilia formosa | reverse complement strand
CTTCAGTTTAATAAACCAGGGAAAGATCCTATCAGTCAAAATAATTATAGACCAACAGCTTTAACTTGTCATTTAAGTAAATGGATGGAGAAAATAATAGTCAGTAGATCAGGTTATGATCTTGAGCTTAATAAACTAATGAATGGAAACCAGTGTGGCTTTAGAACAGGAGATCAACAATGGATGCTCTAACTAGAGTCAGTAATGACAGAGAAAGCTTTAAAATGAAGGAGGCAATGATTAGAGTATTTTCTGATATAGAAAAAGCAAATGATTCACTGTGGAGAGAAGGACTACTTATAAAATGAATCAGATGGGAATTAGTGGAAAGATGTATAACTGGATGGCAAATTTTTATCTGGGTAGAAAAATAAGAGTTAAGATTGGGAAGGATTATTCAAAGGAGTTTAATGTGGAAAATGGGATAAGAGATTAGTCCAATCTTATTTAATATAATGATTAATGACATTTTTCTGATACCGATAAATGTATAAATTCTGCACTGAATGCAGATGATGGGGCCAAATGAATGAGGGGAAAGAATTTAAAACATGTAGTAGGAAATATTAAGAAGGCAATTAATAAAGTAGAAAAATGGTCGTATGAATGGGATTTAAATGATCAGCAAGCAAGTCGTGTTTTATGGTTGTTACAGATAAGAGAAATATTGATACAGGAACAATAACATTATATGGACAGCCTGTGGAAAGGGTTAAAGGATTTAAATATCTAGGATTATGTTAGATAGTTCTTATAGATGGAAAACACATTTAGATAACTTAGAAACTAAATGTAAGAAAGTTATAAATCTACTAAAAGCTGTGGCTGGAAATAACTGGGCTGCAGATAGACAGTCATTATTAATCATATATAGGGCTCTTATGAGATCAATAATCGATTATGGCAGTTTAATACATGGAGCAGCAGCTAAAACAAAAGATAGACTACAGAGCAGGGCTTTACGTACAGGAGTGGTGAAAACGACACCTATTAATGCTCTTCTAATAGAGACTGGAGAGACTCGGCTGGAAATGAGAAGAATAAAATTAGCTCTAGTTTATTGGAGGAAAATTAAAAGTAATGAAGAAGAGAATGTAACTTCAACTATATTACAAAACTGTTGGGAACATGCAAAGTTCCAGAGTAATGG
>NW_006801268.1:49410-51041 GCF_000485575.1 Poecilia formosa | reverse complement strand
AGAGTAAAGAAATGGAAATATGGCAAAAAAGGTGGAATGAAGATAAGAAAGGGAGAAGATTATATAAAGTACAAAAGTCAGTAGTAATTAGAAATATTAATGAGAGAAACAGAAGGGAAGAAATAATAATGATCAGATTCAGAGTAGGTCATACCTATTTGAATGATATTTTATAGTTAATAGGGAGGAAAAATGATGATAAATGTTCAGGATGTGGAGAGAAAGAAAATGTAGAACATATGAATCTGAAAGGGAGAATTTGAAAAGAATGGTTGGAAGGACAGGTCAAGAATGGAGCCTTAAAGGAATGTTAGGAAATGAAGGAAACATAACGGATATTTATAGATTAAGAAAAGCATCATTTATTTTTCTTCAAAAAACAAGATTAATAAATACAATTTAATAGATGTTAAGAAATGTTGCTTCACAGTCGTGTACAGTCGGTGGCGCTATGCACCTTAACATTGCTTATGATCCACCATAATAGAGGAAGAAGAGGAGGAGGAGGAAGAGGAGAAGTGGCTGTTTCTTTGTTGACAGTTTGCCACTTTGTTGGGTTGACGGCTGTAAACTCATCTTGTCCTTTTGCTAGTTTTTCTAAGCTTTGCTAGCTTTTCCAAACTTTGCTAGCTTTTCTAAGCTTTGTTAGCTTTTCTAAGCTTTGCTAGCTTTTCTAAGCTTTGCTAGTTCTTCTAAGCTTTGCTAGCTTTTCTAAGCTTTCTAGCTTTTGTACGTTGCTTTGTCCCTGTGGGGGATCTTAGTGTCTCTGCTAGAGATTTGTAGTTTGTTTTGTTTAATTTTGTTTAACCTGAACTTGAAGTCTAGTTTTGTTTAGTTAAGATCTTTGGTTTACAACTCTGATTGTTTTGTAGATTTTGTTCAATTTAGTACATTATGGTTGTAAGTCTCTACATTTTGATTATTGTTAATTTTTACCCTTTTATTTTGTCAAAACCCAAAAAATAAATCTCTAATTGTAAAACCTTTACCATCTAGGTTTCTTTAATGTTATGTAGCCCAGGGGTTTGACAACCACAAGAAGTGGGGGGTTCATGTCTTTTGATAAGTACCTGGGGTTAAAAATGGGTAATGGAGTTACATAAATGTACATTTTGGTGATTTATCTATTGCAGCGTAAGTAAGAGGCTGAATCCCATAGGTTTGAGAGTAACGGAAATTTACGAGGGAAAGTAAAGGGGACTGAAAAAAAAGGGGGAGGAGGAAGGAGAAGGAGAGCGGGGAGGAAGGATGGAGCAGAGTGTTGAAAGAGTCATAACGAGGGATTTTGTATTAAAACAGATGGGAAAATATCTGCGTTAGATATAGTAGTTGAATATAACCATTACTATACGCTGAGTATAGTACAGTACTGAGGAATAAGAGTTAGGAACTGTGAAGAGGACTGTGATTTATGAGGGGACCTAGCTACGGAGCACATGTTCGGAGGAACGACCAAGATGGCGAGAGGTTTTTCATACGGACAGATATAGTTGTAAGAAACGTGTTTGAAGGAGTAAAGAGTAAAGAAGAAAAGAAGGGACTGTGGACTCGGAAAACAGCATTGACGTTGAGGACATCGGTGGAGGAGGTTTTCATGAGTTCATCGAGTTACCAGACGAGAAAAAAGAAAC
>NW_006801268.1:40262-48700 GCF_000485575.1 Poecilia formosa | reverse complement strand
CTACCCCCAGCCACTGCCTACCCCCAGCCACTGCCTACCCCAGCCACCGCCTCACTCTCACAAAGCTGCCAAACCCGCCCTGAAGTTAGTCACTCATTGCTTCCAGACAATGCACAAAAATCTGGTGCAGATCGGCTGATATCGCAAGGAGACGCAGCTCTTTGATTAACCTGGGTGGGCAGTGGAGTCAAATTACTATGTAATAATTTTGGGCTCTGTAGAGGTTCTCCAGAGTCACTGTTAAAGCAAGACATCCAGCAGAAAAAATGGCTACTTTCTGTTGGATTGTGGTGGGGCAGAGTTGATGTCAGCACTTGGCCTTTGTCAGGTTGATATTACAGACATTGATGGAATTTATTTCTCTGAAAACTAAGCTTCTCCCTCAATCTCTTTCTCATTGGTGGAGTAACGGTGACCCCTACTGACTTATTTTACATACTGATCAATTTATTTATCATCTTTAGCTCTGTGATCCAATTTAATGATCCCAGAATTCCATTAACCCATCCATGTATTTGTCATTGGTGGAGCAATACTGACATCTGTTGCAGAATTACTGAAATAGCTTCTAAAAGGTGACTTCTGATGAATGTTGCATTTCATCTTTTTTTAAACCAAAATTAGTCAATTTTTGTACTCTAACTGAAAAAACACAATTATTAAAAACAAAGACAAATCATATAACAATGTACATTTTTATACATATTATGTTAACATGGACTGGATGGGTACAAGCCATGTATCCTAGCCTCCCAAATCCTTTATCTTTAATGATTTGGGAGAATGTATGTGTATCTGAACAGCTGGATCAATGCTTTATCTGGTAACATAAGTTGCATTCTTTCCAGCAGTCTCTTTTTCATTGGTGGAGCAATACTGCCCCCTTCTGGTGAATTAGTGAAACAGTTGACAGTTGACTTTTTATTAATGACTTAATCTTATTTTTAACCAAAATTAGTGAATCTTTGTACTGTAACTCAAAAAAGACCATTTGTAAAAAACAGAAAACATAACAATTTATATTTAAATAATTATTATCTTAGCATAACAATGGATGGATACAATGTTCTGCATTACATTTTATGTTTCAAGTTTTGGGAGTATATGTGTGTATATGGACAGCTGGACTGATATTTTATCTTGTTACAATTATCTGTACTTTTCTTCAATCTCATATGTGCTGTTATTGCTGGTATTGAATAACACAAGTTTCCACTCAGTTACTCTAAAGATCCATATAAACTCCAAATTCGGTTAATACAAAAATAAGTTAAGTGTATAACTGGTTTAGACTTTTCCAGAACTCCTCCTCACCCATCACAGCAGTGCTAGAAGCCTAGTTACTCAAAGGAAAATCTCACAAAAGGCTTTGCTTCTTTAAATTGCATTTTACTCATTTGTATTCAAATCCACTCTATTTCTTTGTGGGTGTGACTTTTTGTTGGTGGGTGGAACTTGCTCAATATCCGGCCCATGCTAATTGTAACTCTTCAGACTTGGATACAGACAGGTTTCCTTACTCAGAGGTCAAACATTCTTTGTGACATCTGGAAGTAGTTTTGGAGACAGAAAATCTTCTCAACAAGATGAGGTAAGTTTTCACTTTAAATGCTATCTATATTTACATAAATGTTAACAAATCTCCACCATGTTCAGGACAAAAATTTTGAAAGCCAGTAATTGCATATACTTGAATGGTTTCCTACAAAAAGTTATATGCTGAGAAAGTGTCCTACTTCCTAATCCTTCTTTCTTTTTATGTAGCAAAGTCAAGTCAGTTGTTCATGTTGTCGTTCGTAAACAACAACAAGTACCATTTAGGAGCACATTCACACAGCTGAAGAAAGGTATGTTTTTGGACAATATTTTTTAAGAAGTTGCATATTAAAAAGAAAAATCCAGTTCCAGTAGCTTAAGAGTGGTTGATGGTTTAAAATATGACATGCAGTTTATTTTTTTAAATGTAGCTCACATTTTTTAATGTATATTATGATGCAATTCATTGTTGAGAAATGAAAAACTGGAACTATCAGGACCATCACACATTACTTTTCATGTAAATTATACAAGTATTTATTTTACTGTCTTTTCTATCCACACCCAACTCAGTCTGGATTCTTGGTGACAGTAATGTCCGCCGCAGTAAACAACGTGCAAGGGAGACTATTGGGAGCAACCTTGGTATAAACGCCCATGTCGAGTGGTTTGGCTGAGGTGGCCTTTGTTGGAATTCCCTACTTGATGTTTTCCACCAGTGCCTAAAAGCAAGAACTGCACCAGATGTACTGGTAATTCACTGTGGTGGCAATGACTTGGGTCAGGTGAAAAGCGTGTTGCTCGTCAAAGCAATGAAGAACGATCTTCAATTCCTTCAGAAAAACTTTCCATTGATGAAGATTGTCTTTTCTTTAATAAACCAAAGACGTCATTGGAGATATGGGCCTGCTCGGAAGATGGAAAAAGCAAGAAAATTTGTTAATAATGTTATGCATACTTTTGTTTTAGCGTGTAATGGAATCACAGTAAATCATTCAAAAATAGTTTTTGACAAGCCAGGGCTATTTTTGGAAGACCAAGTTCACTTAACTGATGAGGGGCATGATATATTTTTAAGTGGTATTATCAAGGGTTTGAAAGACCATGGTCTTTAAAGTGTGTTAGATCTTATATTGTACCTCTTTGGTCCTGCGACATACTGGCAACCTTTCCAGGGGCACCCCGCCACCAGTACCTCCTCACCCCAGTAACGGACAAGTTTGTATAGAAAATGGATGGATGTACCTCTTTTTCATATTTTCAGCTGTAATATCAGTTGGAGTAATTGTTTAGGTCTTTATGTTGTTGGTTAACATGTATTATAATTGATTTGGAATTACATGAAGCAAGACTTTATTAAAGAAAGCAAACCTCTGTTATAATATCTTTTCTGAAGGCTAATTATTTCGACAAGGGTTTAGAAACCTTCTAAATTCTACAATTATCTAATCTAAACTCTTATATATTAGAACAAGACCTAGAGAAACTCCTCTTAGTCCAAAAAAAAAACTCCAGCAGACTTAGAAAGTATATAATCAAACATGGAAAACCAACATCTAGTTTTATCAGAACAAGAATCTAGAGAAACCCTCACCAGTATAATACAGACCACTTCTTCTTATTAAATATGGGGAACTAATAGTTTTTCCAAATTGTACTTAATGTTGTAAAATAAAAGTTCTTTAATGTGGCCTTGATGTAACCGCAGCTGGAGGGAAAACAACAAAAAGGTTATTTTTCCTACAGAGCTAGCTGATTTACCTTCGCCCTATCTTTTTACCTTTTCTTAAAACAGTTAATCAGTCTCCACTGTCCTGTTCCACTGCCCATCTTTCACTGAGCATCTCTTCTGTTTCCTCAGCCAGTTGGGATCTTCATTGGTCTCTGTTATACACACATTTCTCTAACCAACACACTTATAGTCAAAAAAATTCATCTGAAACACTTCCATTAAAATCAAAAGTGTCACTGCGCTCCGGTCACTTTCTTTCTCTCAAACTCTCTAGTGCGTCACGTACCACGTTTCTTCATTCTACCTAGCAAGAGACCGTCAACATCTTTTTCATAGGCTTTTTTAGAAATGTGCTGCATTTGAGGAAATAGGAAAAATGCATGTCATATTGTAGTCAAGTATTTCCTGGTCACAAAACATGCATGGAATTATCCGCAAATGCAAAAAATGCGCTCAAAATTATGGTGAAACTCATCAGTCATATTTCTTGCTTTATATAGAAGTAAATAAAAACAAAACCAATATAAAAACAGTGCTTTTATAAAGTTTAGAAGTCTGTGCTCTCCAACAGGATTGAAGTGAACACTCTGCATGCTGTCAGTTTTTTCACAGAAGCCTTTTAAATGCGTCACACACTTCCCTGCTCCACAGCTGGACTCCTAAGGGTGATCACTACATGTGCCGTCAGACATTTTCTTTAGTTTTACTTTTGCAGAGGACACGTAGAGGTGAGTGCATTTAATTGTTTTTTTGCATTACGTGAATATAAGTACAAGTGTTAAATCTGTTCTTTTCTTCTTCATCACTTTTATGTCTTTCTAATCTTTTGTTTTTTAGAAGATGGCTCACTGTTCCCCAGCAAAGTTTGAAATGTTCTCCAATCCTGAACTTCACTGTTTGAAGCAAGAGGCTCAGCTCGCTTGTGTATGTATTTGAGATGTACAAAGTATTATTTCAAAGGGATCGTTATCAGGTCAGGTATGTCATTGTTCTTTTAGATAGAATTTTCTTAATAGTTGGACATGAATAATTTTTAAAATGTTTTTTCAAGAAAATAGGTGAGGGGATAGAAGATGTTTTTGAAATGTCTCCCAGTTTAGTTGGTGGGGAGGGGATTTTACCGTTTGAGTACTCCTGCGTAGATGGGTAAAATTTAGTAGGTTTTTGAACAATATGTTAGATTTTCTACTTTTGTAATGTATATTTATCACATTAATTTTATGTTTTCTTCTTATTAAATAAAGATGTAAGAATAACATTGTTCAAGATATTTCTCAGAGTACAGGTGGTATCTAGATTTCTTTTAAGAACTCTAAACATTACATTCTTTATTAAACCAATATTTATCTCTAAATGTTTTATTTTAGGTAGAAGTGTAAGAAATAGCAATTGGTTTAATGGAAGAAAAATAATAGGTTTTAAAAGATTTACTAAATAGTAAAATTATTAATTTTATGGTGAGGAATTAAGCATATTTACAAATAGTAAATGTTCTTTTAAGTATTTAATGTAATTTTCTTAGAAAGAGGTTTTCTTTATTTCTGTATTTCAGATTACATAGGTTGTTTTTAGAAGATTTGTTGGCAATCTTTGAGTTATCCAAATGGATAACATAAGCACTTATTTCTATTGAACGTTTATTTGGACAGTCATTTCCAAAATTGTTGAGAATGACATAAATATTATATTTTCACATGATCTGCTACCCTCTTCTTTTCATCTTTGTGTGTCAGATGGTTTTATCACATACAGAAATAGATTCAAGTACATTTCATATACAGCCGTTAGTTATGTAGTCTGGCCTATTTCAGTTATTTCCTATAATTTGGTATCATGTTTATCATTAGTTCAATTTTAGTGTTAATCTCAAAATATGTTAAATATGTATGTATATATGATTTTTATTTTCAGTACCTTGTGAATGATGGCTTGAGTACGAGAGAAGACGTCTTCAAAAATGTGTGCCATGTCTTCGACAAAGTATTTATTGCCTTATCTCAAAGGGAGAGGAAGTAGGTATTTAAGTAATTTTCAATCTTTATTAAAGGTGTAAATTTTGCATGTAGAATAAAAATTTTAATAAGGATCATTCACTGAGTTTTTGTTATAGAAAAATTAGGTAATTTAATGGGATCTTCTTGGGTATTTGCACTGCTTATGAAAAATAATATTTTTCTTAGATTCTTTATTCTTTTTCTTTATGTAATAAATCAAATATTATGAAAGATACAGGTTTATCATAAGAATTTTAACAAACTTTAAAAATACAGAAGTGAAAGTTTATCTCCACAAAATAATTTCATACATTTAGTACTTTATAATAATGATTGTGTAACTCAGACAGTTGTATCTTTATAGCAGACTAGTATTCTTGTCAGATATCTTAATCAGATAGAGTTTATTTTTCCAAAATCTGAAAGTCTTTAATATTTTTAGGAGTATTATGAAATGAATGCAAAAATGTTAACATTTTGCAATCTTATCTGTGGTTACTTAACAAAAAATTACTCAAGGAAAATCTGCATAAGCTCCGAAGATCAGTATAATTTCATGTTTAACTAAAATAATATGCTTAATTTACAGGGATTAAAATATTATAACGGTCTTATTTTATACCCAATTGTTATAGTAAAAAATATAGAAATATATGTGAGAAAGTTGTTGATGTTTGTACTTATGAAGTATTTATATTCTTTGGATATTAATTTAGAAATAGTTGCGTTTGAAGATACAACATATTTGTAAGAAAATTGTTTTCTAATTTTGGTCAATTATATTTGTATAGTTTGTGCCATATTTGATCCAATGTAGCCCATAATAATCTTATAGTTTATATAAGATCTTTGTGGAGTGTATTGTTCTGATGAATATTTCTATTAAAACAACAACCCAATAGTGAAGTCTTCATCATTTATGAAAGGTGTAAAAATTCGAGAAGTTGCATTTTAACATAGGTCTGGGAAAATCACCTTATCAGCAGGTTTAAAGCAACTTTACATGATGTCTTATATGTGTATTTTTTCATTGTTTTTTGCATGTGTTTTTTGTTAGTAGTAAATCATGAATGTTATTTAGAATTGTAATAATTTTGGAAATATATGTATTAGTATTTCAATAAATTAAACATTATGTAATATTATTTGTAAATGTAATGTTAGAAAACCAGAACATTGTAAGACATGTAAATATGTAAATCAGGAATACATTTCTCTTGCTTAGTACTTTCTATTTTTTCATGTTAAGAGTTGGGACATGTTTTTGTAGTCTATTCAGTACAGCATTTAATATGTCTTGATATTCTTTGTATGTTAATTTTTTGCAGAAAAAAAGGATTGCTTCACCCAGACTGAAGATTCGTCTGTGGATCATGACGACGTTGAGGGCTTGATTGATGAAGAGGCAATTTGTGATGTAGATCATTAATGTAGTTGCATGTTTTCTGTAAATGGTTTTGGTGTGGATTTTCTTCGTGTGTTTATACTATTATAACTTAACTTTTTATAATAAAAGTGGTTTGTTGTGGAGTTATTTATTTAGTAATTGGTTTGGTTTTTAAAATATTTGTGTAATATTATAAAAGAACATCTTTCAAGGTTGAAAATAAATCTTAAGTCAAGTATTTTAGTTTCAGGGAGGGATAGAGTGAGATATTTCCAGATTAGTCAGTTTTTCATAAATGGTGAGAGTAACTTATTAAAGAGTTTTATATGTAGGATTTGACAATGTAGTTTATGAATGTTAGGTATGTAGTGCATATGAATATCTGCTCATAATGTTGTGGATATTTCTAATGTCAGTATGGAATAGGATATAGTTCAGGACATGTTCTAGGTTTTGTCTTTGATGATGAAATTAAAACTCAATCAGGCTCCTTAGAGGTTCACAAGTGTCAATCATAAAACGTCTGGTTCAAATTGGATCATGCATCTCTGAAGTATGAAGTTAAATTATTTACCCCAATTATTCAATGGAGAAAACGCTAACATCAGTATAGCAAAATAATATTGTAATCTAAAAGTGTGGAATTGTAATGTCTTATTTAAAAACAAGAAGTTTTGTATACAAACTTTATTTCAATTTAAATAACGTATTCTTTTTAGTGTAAAAAGTTTTTTGCCAAACATAGATTTATGTGCATACATCAGAAATATTTTGTTGGGACTTTAAGGCCTGCCTATGACTTCATGTGAGAAGCACAAGCTAAACTTTCAGTCACAAACTAAAACTTAGTATAGCAAGAAAAGATGATTGACATGCAGATCTAAGTTTCTTTTGCAAATAATTGTTTCACTTCATGAGACAAAAATGTCTTATTTTTGATCTAAAAAATATATTAAAAACTCAGTAAGCTTTTCTCATGGTTACATGTATTAAGAAATCAAAATTTGTTTCATTTTTCTTTTTTATGCAGTTCCATAGTAAAGCTCTGCTTTTCTGAATGGACCATCTTCATGTCCAGTGCAAGTGTAGCAAACAGACAGCTATTTTGTTATAAATTACAGTACACTAATATGTTGCATTTTTACTTTATATTTTTAAGAGTATCATTCTGTCAAGACAAAATATGTATGGTGGTCCAGTTTTCATTTACATACCTTTCTAAATTTATTTAAATATTGCAAGATTTGGTAACACTTTATTTGACGGGTATTGAATAAGACCGTCATGACACCCACATAAACATGACATAACACCTGTCATGAACATCAATAAGTCTTCATGAATATTTATGACTGTTGTCATAAAGCGTCGTTCGGTAAATTACGACACTTTTAATACAAAGTTGACATTAGTCAAAATGTCTTCATTATGACAACTTGACATTAATCTAGACAAAATGTCTTCGTTATGACAACTTGTCATTAAGCTCGCCAAAAATGTATTCGTTATGACAACTTGTCATTAACCTCACCAAAAATGTCTTCGCTATGACAACTTGTCATTTACCTCACAAAAAATGTCTTCATTATGACAACTTGTCATTAACCAAGAAATCATGATCTAACATAATTTTGTCATAATAGTAGGCATAATGATTTAATTATGACACTAGCAAAAGCTTTAACAAAACAATGATTAATGTTTCCACTCCCTGGAATAAAGCAAAACAAGAAGGAGAACCAGTAAAGATTTCAATAAGCTTTATTACACTGTCAAATGATTTAATAAC
>NW_006801268.1:0-3011 GCF_000485575.1 Poecilia formosa | reverse complement strand
AGCTGTACACATATTAGCATGACAGCAATTTAAGCAGTACTGGAGATGAGCTTCTTTCTATTCCAGACTTGCCTAAAAACATTCATGTTGATGGACAGCATTTTGAATGTTTTTATGGAGATTATGCTTCTGGAGATGTTGATATAGTAGAAGGAGAGTTAATCGAGGAGGGTGTGCTTACTACTCTCTGGGATGGATTGCATAAAATGTGTGGACAGTATGAAACCTGCTTCTTGACACTATGTGGGAGTACTTCTGCTCTTATCAGTCATAATGGACGTTATGCTCTTGTAGACTCCCATGCAAGAAACCACGAGGGGATGATAGATGCACATGGGAAGAGCGTTGTTCTCCACTTTAATTCTCTTGATCATGTCTTTGCTTATCTTACAAGGTTTTCTGGTGAGCTCAATGTCTATCCCAGGGTATTTGAGATTAGTGGAGTTGATCTTGTTCAGATTGACTCAAGTAGTGGTCCATCTAAAGATGTAGCTGGTGTGTCAAGTAGCAGTCTTGCTTCTGAACAGAGCAATGTTGATATGCAGGATGATTCTTATGGAGAACATCCATTTGATCTTCAAACATCAAACAGGGATGATAGTGATGATGTTGTGGTTGTTACTCATGTCCAAAATAAGGAATTGTATTTTAACCCCATCTCAGAAGAGATTGCACGGTCACTGTGTGGAAAGTTGAATGTTGAGTTTGAACGGGCAAATTATGTATCTTGCGTTGTTGGTGAACTCGGTGTGCCGTGTTTGACAGAAAAAATTGTTGGTGATGGAAATTGCTTTTTTAGGGCAGTTAGTCAAGCCATCAGTGGCAATCAGAAATCTCATCGTAAAATTCGGCTTGCTGTTGTAAACCAGTTAAAAAGAAATTCTCACATGTATGATAGTATTTTAAGAAGCGAGTATTCCTCCATATCACAATATATTGACATTTCAAGGATGCAATATGTTGGCAGCTGGGCAACTGAAGTAGAGATTCAGGCTGCAGCTGATTATTTTGGTGTTAATATTTTCACATTTTGTGACAATAAATGGCTTGAATACAGTTCTCTGAGTACTTTGTTCAATAGCGGTATCTATCTGCAAAATATTAGTGGAAATCATTATGAGACAGTTGTTTGTGTGAAGCAGCCTAACTCACAAACATGTTATGGTTGTTGCATGAATACAGATGTTTCTGTGGGACATAAAACTGGGCAACTTACAACAGAACCAAAAATTGAGCATACAATGAAAACTGAGAGTTCTATTGAAGACGAGTGTGTGGGTATTTTACAAAATAACGAAAATCCTTCAATATTTACTCCTTTGTCTGAAGTTAATGCTAAAACACTGTGCAAGAACTTAAAAGTAGACTTTGAAGAACATAATTTCCAAAAGGTAATATTGCGTGGCCCTTTGGGAAATGTTTGTAAGACTAAAAGTATTGTAAATGACGGTAACAGTTTTTTCCGAGCTGTAGCCTATGCACTTAGTGGTTCTGAGAAAAATCACCGTAAAATTAGACTTGCTGTTGTTTCACATATGACCAACAATAGAGAAGAATACGAAAAAATTTTAACTAAAGATTTTGCTTCTGTGATAGAATATGTTAACAAGTCACAGATGAAGTACGTTGGTCACTGTGCTACGGAAATTGAATTTAAATCTGCTGCCAATATGTTAGGACTGGACATATTTATATTTTCTGGCACACAATGGACCAAATATAGTTCAAAGAATAGTTATTTGACCAATGAAGCTATATATTTGCAGAACTTCAATGAGCATTTTGATGCTGTTATTTGTGCAACACAAGGTGATAAAGATTCTTGCTTTGAACTTTGTAAAGAAAATGTTTTGTTGAAAACCCAACACATACGTACAAGATCTTCACAAGGTCAGAAAAACGCAAATCAAATTATTTTAAATGGTAAAGCAAATTACAGTTTTTCAAAGTATTTAAATCATAAAAGGAATCGAAGGGAAATCATTCAATATAAAAATCAAATAATATTTAAACAAAAGAGAAAATCTAATTCCCAGAAGACATATAAAAATAACTTACTTTATAAGGAAAAGAAAAAAAAATTGATTAAAATTAAATACAAAGACGATGAGAGTCATCAAGAAAAACTTAAGCAAATTAGTAGAGTTAAATATAAAGAAGATGAATGTCATCGAGAAAAACGTAAACAAATTAGTATCGCTAAATATAAAGAAGATGAGTCTCATCGAGTAAAACTTAAACAAAATAGTATTGCTAAATATAAGGAAGATGAGTCTCATCGAGTAAAACTTAAACAAAATAGCATTGCTAAATATAAGGAAGACGAGTCTCANTCACAGACAAAAAGTTAAGGACTTAAGCAGAAAGCAAAACCTTGATCCTGAACATAAGATGCGTGTAAAAGCATCTGTAAGTCTAATGAGACAGGATATTAAAGAAAAGTCAAAAGAGTTTGATTTTGTTGTTCAGCAATTTTTGGACAAAGTAAAAGAGGGGCCCAATTTTGTGTGTTGCGTGTGCTTTCGGTTGTTATTTAAACATCAGGTGTTGAATTGTTGTAAAGATTCCTACAGGAAAACTAAAGAAATGTCATTCATTGCAGATAAATGTATAAGTGATGATTATGTGCATAGATGTAGCAACATGTGCATATCACCATGTAATCTCAAAACCTGTCGAAATAAGTTATATATCTGTTACTGTTGTCATTATAAAATTAATAGAGGTGAAATGCCCCCAGAAAGTTCATGCAATAATTTAACACTTGATCCCATCCCACCTCAGTTGGCATGCTTGAATACTTTAGAACAACATTTAATAGCTTTGCATATACCATTTATGAAGATGTTAGCGTTGCCAAAAGGTGGACAAAATGGAGTTCATGGTCCTGTTACTTGCGTCCCTGCAAATATTGTTGAAACGTGCAGTTTGCTACCTCGTAGTAATATGGAGGGATCTTTGTTACCTGTTAAGTTAAAGCGGAAATTGACATACAAAGGTCATTATGATTA
>NW_006801267.1:13446-15122 GCF_000485575.1 Poecilia formosa | reverse complement strand
GGACAGGAAGCAGAACTTCAGGACTTCCTGTCCTCTGTTGGAGACAGAAGGTCCAGTTGGACTGAGGCCGGTTCTGTCAGGGTTCTGGTTCTGTCCCACATCAGGACATCCTTCAGTCCACATGGACATGAAGCTCTGAGTTCTGGACGGGTTGATGGAGCTACTGGACCAGGAGGTTCTGGAGCTGAACAGAGATCCAGAATGTTCCAGAACCAGCTGGAGGTTCTGGACCTCTGAGGCCCGGTTCTGATGGGTTCTGCAAGGATTCAGGTCAGAGGTTAAATGGTTCAGAATCAGAACCAGCTCACTGTTGGAGGTCCAACTGGTCCAAGAGAACCAACCAGAACCAGAACCGATCCAGTTCAAACAGACAGAAAGGATGGAACTGGTTCTGATCCAAACAGTTCCTCTGCTTGGCCTCTAAAAGTACATTTAAACCACTGACCTTTGACCTTTAGCTTAACTCGTTTCTTCATCAGGACGTGTCCCTTCCTGCTGTAGACTCTGCAGGTGAAGATCCCTCTGTCTCCATATGTGGGCTGTCTCAGAGTCAGACTGAGGTTTTTAGTCTTCAGCAGGTTTTCATCCATCTTGGTTCTGGTTCTGTAGATCTTGTCCTGTTGTCCAGGCTGATCAGAACCGTTCTGATACACATGGACTGTCCTGTTGTCTCCGTCCCTCCACTCCACTTTATCCACAGACAGGAAGATTCTGTATTTACAGAACCACAGGCGATGTGGGACCTTTAAGGGCAGCAGGACAGACTCCTCCCCTGATTTCACCTTCACCTGTTGGACTGAGAGACAACAGAGGACAAGATGAGTTGGACAGACAGCAGCAGCAGCTCTGATGGTCTCCTGACTGTCTCCTCCCTGTCTCTCTGTCTCCTGGAGGACTCTCTGAGGACAGAGACATGTGTCCATGTCCCTTGATCTGGTGATGAAGTGGAACCAGCTGCTGCCTGGCAGCAACCCACCAAGGTCTGCTCCATCCTCACCGACTCTTTAGGTTCTGTTTGTCCTCAAGCTGACAGAGAGACAGCTTGAGGACAAGTTGTCCTCAAACTTGAGGACAGGTCCTCCTGAGACCCACAAATCCTCAGCTGCTTCAGTCCTACTCTGGAGGAGAGCAGACACTGACCAAAGGCATTATGGGTAATGCAGCTCTAGAGACTCACCTGGTTTCCAACGGAACCAGAAATAAACAGAAACTCCTGCAGCAGCAACCAGAGCCAGAACCAGTAGAACCAGTAGAACTTTGGCCCAGACTGGAAACGGTTCTGTGGAGACAAATGAAGATGGAGGAGTTATAATAACAGAATATTTTAATAATCAGATGATTTTTCTATTAAATCTGATTTAACAGATAGGAAACCTGGTTGATTCAGAGTTTGACTAGAAGAGATCTGATTGGTGGAGCTGGTTGCACCACTGATCTGATTGGTGGAGCTGGTTGCCTGATAGATGGAGCTGGTTGCAGAGATGGAGGCTCTGCCTGATAGCCTCCATCTCTGCCTGATTACCTCCATCTCTGCCTCATAACCTCCATCTCTGCCTGATAGCCTCCATCTCTGCCTCATAACCTCCATCTCTGCCTGATAGCCTCCATCTCTGCCTCATGACCTCCATCTCTGCCTGATAGCCTCCATCTCTGCCTCATAACCTCCATCTCTGCCT
>NW_006801267.1:0-12562 GCF_000485575.1 Poecilia formosa | reverse complement strand
AAAAAATTAGCATATTGTGAAAAAGTTCATAATTTTCCATAATGTAATGATAAAAATTAAACTGTCATATATTTTAGATTCATTGCACACCAACTGAAATATTTCAGGTCTTTTATTGTTTTAACACTGATGATTTTGGCTACAGCTCATGAAAACCCAAAATCCCCAAAATTAGCATATTTCATCCGACCAATAAAAGAAATGTGTTTTAATACCAAAAGAGTTAACCTTCAAATAATTATGTTCAGTTATGCATTCAGTACTTGGTCAGGAATCCTTCTGCAGCCTTCAATGCAGCGTGGAGGCCATCAGCCTGTGGCTCTGCTGAGGTGTGATGGAGCCCAGGAGGCTCCGATAGCGGCTTTAAGCTCATCCGAGTGCACATATGGACGAGTGGAGCATCACTTCACGTTATTTATCTCCAAATATTCTATCAGATGCCGTCTTAGTTCCTGAATCACTGATGTGTTTGTGAGCAGAGATACTTTTAGTCTCCAGGGGCATGAACAATATGTCATCAAAGGGTTCAACCTTTTCTTAAATAAATCAGTGGACATTTATTTGCTGTTATTTTCTCCATTGTATAAATGCTCACTAGTCTCTCTTTCCATTGATTTAAAGTAGGGGGTAAAGGTTTGTACCAACATACAGTTATAATTGTTTTTTGGCTACAAGGATTCCAAACAAGTACCGTTTTTATTTACTAAATAAATTACTTGGGGGTTTCCCCAGAACAAAGACCAGGGGGTTCCATTCAATATAAATGTGTAAAATATTTTAAATTTCCTCTCTAATTCCCTCCCAGAACGTTTTAATCTTTGGACAATCCCAGAAGAAATGAGTGTGATCTCCGACTAGTCCACACTGTCTCCAGCACAAATTTGATTTAGTTTGATAAAATTTTGAAATAATACATGGTGTTTTGAAATATCTAACGATCACTTTCCAATAAAATTCTGTCCATGTTGGACTGTTAAGTCAGTTTCTGTCCATTTTCACACACTTGTTCCCGCTCCTCATCCTCAATCACAACATTCATTTCTAGTTCCCACCTTTCCTTTATCCCAGGAGGCCCCTCTGTCATACATGACTAAACATTTGACAAAGTTTTATCAGAGTTTTTCTCTTTGGTGATCTTTATGAAGAACATTTCTAAATCAGTAGGTCGTGATTTAAGAAGAGACCATTCAGTATGGGACATCAGGTATATTCAACCCATAATTCTCCTTGATCCGACTAAATGATTTCAGAATCTCTCCCTCAAACAAGTCATCAATACAAATCAGATTCTTGTTTTGCCAGATTCAAAACCCTGAATCCTGTTGCCCTGGTAAAAAGTCTATTATATCCAAACATTTCTAAAGCCCTAGATATAAATTGAGGAGCTTTCATATTTTTTAATCATGCTTAAAGTCTTTTGTTTGCTTTTCATCCACGTATTTGTAATTTTGTACTTGTTCCAGATTTCAGTTGAGCAAAATTCAAGGGCCTGTAATGAAAATGTGGGCCATGCGCTTTGTTTCAGTGTCAGCCATGTTGTTTCTTTAGTCTGTATTAGCCAATAATATAATTTTAAATTTGGTAACTTAAGACCTCCATAAGGCTTACCACTGGTCAGCTGTGTCAATTTTATTCTGGCCTCTCTTTTCCGCCAAATAAATGTAGAGATTATTTTTTGCATTTTTTTTATCTTGATGTTGGAATCCAAATAGGAAGGGACATAAAAAAATCAACAATCTGGGGAGAATATTCATTTTGACTGTTTCAATCCTTCCAAAAAGAAAAACGGTAAAATTTCCCATGTTTCCCAAATTCATTTTGAGTTTGATCCAATAACTTCCCATAATTTGTTTTGTATAATTTGGGGACATCCGTGGTAATATTGATTCCCAAATATCGAAACCCGTTAGGTGACCAGTTGAAATTCACTAATTTGGATAGTTCTGGAGGCCAGGTCCCTCTTATCATGGCCTCTGGTTTTGATTCATTTACTTTGTATCCTGAGACTACACTGAAGTCTTTCAAACCTTTTAAAATATTTGGTATAGAAATTATTGGGTCTCTAATATACAGTATGACATCATCAGCATACAGTGACAGTTTGTGGGTCCTAATTTTATCTGGTATACCTAGGATTGATGAGTCTGACCTGATTAGCTCTGCTGAAGGTTCTATACTGATAGCAAAGAAGATCGGCGACATTTGTTGGTTTTTCCATAAGTACTTCATAAATATGACGTGATATACCTCTGTAACCCGCAATTACTCAAGACTTTTGTTTTTGCCAGCCCACTTCCTGTTTTGCCCCAAACTACCAGCTTATTAAAGCCCCGCCTGCAGCAAGTACACCTTGCTGCAGCAAACATGAAAAACAACATTATCAACAACAATAAAAATACCATATACAATGAATACATAAGAAATTTAATTGAGCAAAAGTTAATAACGAATAAATTAATTAGGTTCACAGACGAATAACCAGGATTGTTAAACAAGCAATAATCCACATTTTTGTTTTGTTGGTAGAGTCTTATATATAGGAAAACATATAATTAAACTATTCAGTCTTCTAAGGTGGACATTTTTCTTTGAGTCTAAAACAGTAAAATAAAACTCATTAATAGAATCACAATATCAACAATTTGTGCATCAAGTAAACACTTAGTATGCTACAGGTAAATGTTATCATTTAATTTGGCTAAGAATAATTATTGCACTGTCAGTGAATGACTTCTAATAGATGTTCTATATTTACCAGAGGAACACAGCAACGCCTTCATGAGCTCAAACTGATGAAAAAAAGAGGATGATGTTCTAAACAGTTGAGACAGAGTTGTTTTTGGTTTCACCACTGTTTACCTACTATTTTTCAAAGTATTCTTAAAAGATTGTCTGTTAGTCTGCAGCTTATGTGACCAAACCAGCCGAGGAGATGAAAAAAAAGCTAAAGCCCTCAACAGTTAAAACTTGAGATGATTTAAAACTTAAGTTACATTTTTAAGTTTTAACATTTTAACTCATTGTTAAAATGTTAACATTACTTAACTAGAGGTAATGTTAGCTAATGTTAATGTTAGCTAATGTTACCTCTAACTAACTAGAGGTTTTGCACGAGTTGCACTTGTTAGATAACCCCAAGATCACTGGGTCTTCTTAAAAGATAGAGTGACGTTTCTTAAAAATGTAGTCAGTGTTTCAGCAAAGTTGAGCTGACTGTCCTGGAATGATCCAAGGTATTTAAAATGTGCCATAATTTCAACAGGTTGGCCAATGAGTGAAACTGGAACCACTTTCAGGTTTTGTTTGTCATTTAATTAGCTCTACTTCCTTAAGAAAAGTAAAAGGTATGGTGTTTTGTGAGGGACTTAATCTTTTGCGGTTCTAGTTATGTGAGAATTAATAATACATAAGACTTTAGTAATGTATTTATATTAGTTGTGCTACCACCCCCACGCCACTAGAGGCAGTAGCAGGCCCAAAAAGATGCGACTAAGAAGCAGATTTAGAAGTACACAGAAAGCAACGGAAATTGTTAAAAACTGTGAGCTGCGCTGAAGTAAATAAAAGAGAGAAGTTCAAATACATGCTGAGAGAGAAACTCCTTCCTAAAGATGAAGCTATATCACAGATGTCAAAAGAACATTTAAACAGGAGACCGCGGATAATATAGGAAATAGCGCCCCCTTCACTTCCGGAGTGTAATGGTCCAATTTCCAAATAAGGTAAGAGACTGACAGTGGTCCGTCCCCGCCCCTTTCTGTTTGCTGCAGTGAGGTCCTTCTCGCCTGCAGCGCACAGTTTGAATCATAGACATAATATAAGAGTAGACCCCGCATTTGCAGCTCCGGCACAGGAAATATGGCGGCCATCTTGGAGCGGTATACCCTCCTACTTTGCTCAATCAAAACAGCAGAAGATGCCTCAGCACTGAGGGATATTGTTGTTCTGATCAATGGATTATTGATGTGAGGGCTCCACAGACAACATTTCAAGCTGCTGGTTCTGATCCAGAGACAAACTCTCACCTGGAGGAGGAGGAGGAGAAACCTGCAGGCTGACGGTGCTGATCAGTTTCCCCTCAAGTTTTTCTGTATCAATTCGACATTCATACGTCCCGCTGTCATCAGTCGTTGTGTTCTTCAGAAGCAGAGACACGTCTCCTTTCATTATCTGATTACACAGCAGATCAACTCGGTCCCTGTAAGATGGATGCTGGGCTCCTGGATCAAGCTGATCATCTTTGTACAGGAGGACAGATCCTGATGATCCCAGATCAGTTCTCTTCCACTCTGCGATTTTGATTTTCCCCTGATCAGGATCTTTACATGTCAGAACGACGTTATCTCCAGGTTCAGCTTTGATTGGTGCGTTGTTCTGATCTGAAGGAGAGAAAACAGAGAGCAGAGAGGTCAGAGGTCAAACTGGACTTGCTCGTTATATTCTCTTGTGCTTCCAGATTCAGTTATTCCATGCGTGGAAACAAAAGCCACAGAGTTAACAATCAGAGCTCCATGTCTTACATTTTCAGAGTTTATTCCAACATTTAAAAGTATAAAATCACATCAACAACACAAACACTTCATACACACGACGACAGACCTTCATTTACCTGAGAATAGGATAAAGAAAAAATGTCTTTGGAGAGCGCTGATGCAAAAGTAAAATAAAACAGCAATCTGATTTGTTGCTCCTGTGTACAAACTTTTAAAGTAAAGGCGTTTTTCCTCTTTAATACATTCAAATAAGGCGTTCCTCTGCTTGACCAACTGGAAGGTATCATGGAGCCTCTTAAAAGGTAGAAACTCCCTACAATTTGCTTCCAAATCTAAGGCCATTTGTCCCCTTTGTCTGAACAAAGTGAGAGCAGAGCTTCTCCTGAACTCCTGCTGCTTTGTGGCTTTCTGAGAAAAACAGAGGAAGGTGTTTCACAGACAGGTGGGAATCTCTCCTGTCTTCTCCCTACAGGTTCCTCAGGAAGAAACTTAAAACCCTGTGGAAAGTTGAAGCAAAGGTTTATCTCCACAAACCTCATTTTGTTCTCCTGCATTCAGCACTTCAAAAGATTGACTCTTGCTGTAAACCAAAAGTAACAAAAATCATCAGATCAGAATGAGGTGAAACTCCTTTTTCTATCCCATCGGATGAAAGAATCAATCCTGAGTGTAAGAATGAACACAATGATTTTCCAAAACCTTTCACCATAAACCTGAGCAATTTTCAAATACTGAAACAAAACATTTTGTTTCACACATTTTCTATTTGATTCTGAAATAAGAACAGATATTACAATTTCAGAATGAATTAATCACTACAATTATTCATTCTAAAACTATTATTAGACTATTTTCAATCAGACCATGCAGTTAATAACTAAGAAAAATGTCTTACAAATTAGATGATAGTGGTTTTAGATATTCTGTTCAGTCTTCACACCATCCCAGATGCTAATTTGGAAAACTTTTCTGACCTTCTGTGAACAGAGCAAACTTTTCTCCTGCTCATCCAAGTGAAGCTGCCTTATGACCTCCTGACCTCTGATAACCAAACACTAAAGCTCCCTTCAGATCTCCGTCCTTCCTTCCTCTAAGTTGAAAACTTTCCCATCAATAATTTTAGATTAAATCATTAACATGATTTAATCTAAAACTAATCTAAAACTTTAATCATGATTCTAAATTAATAATTTTGTTCAAAACAACCATCTCAATAAACCTTTTTCACATGTTGTAAGATTAACTGAATTAAACACTAAAAATATTCATTTTTCCTCAACAGTAGCCAGTGATCAGTGTAGGTCTAACCCAACAGCAGACACATCAAAACACTGAAACCCTCAGAACCTGGAAGACTGGATCAGGGTCAAAGGTCAGTTTCTAAAGACAATTTTAAATGTTTAACAAATGTGTTCATGATAAAAATTGCTCTTATCGACTTTTATAGAGAAAATATTTTATCAGAACAGCCATAAAAACTTCATGAAATAATATTTAACTAGTTTATTGAAGGATCTAAATTAATACACAGAAGATCTAAAACCATCAGATTCTCTGAGGCTCATTGATCTCAGCTGGTTAATGAGAGTCACAATAATTTCCCTTTGAGATTCAAAATTATTTCTGATCTGAATTTAATCTGTTTCCTCAGAAGTTGCTGGTTTCCCTGCTGAACTTCTGGACAAAACTGGATGAAACCAAGACAGAATTAGCTTTTATTATTTACTAGATCCTTTAGAAACTCAGCAGATGATGATGATGATGATGATGATGATGATGATGACCTGTGTGCTTCATCCCAGGCAGGAGAAACATCAAGTTTCTATCTAAATATTTTAATGAACACATTGTCACTAAAATGTTAAGCGTTTTACAAAATGAGCCAATAATTGATTTATAGCAGGTAAAATAACCAAAGTATTTATAAAACGTATTCAAAACATGTTTTTTGCTTTTTTTTTTTTTAACAGATCCAGTTTCCAGAAACAACGGTTTCCAAGGCGCAAAAAGATGAAAGTGAAACTCAACCAAAAGAAATCATGTTTTTTTTTTTGATAGATCTTAATTTCATTTGTTTTATTTGGGTTAAAAATGTTTTTAAGTGTGTGCAGCCTTTTAGCATGCTAACCTCCAATGCAACCTGAAGTACTTATTAACATTGTTTCCTTGAATCAAACTCCTTTTAAAACTAATTATTAAAGGTTTGGACTGTATTTTATGATAAGACTGGTAGAATATTTAAAATATATTTTCATTTATAGTTTATTGTAAAAGCATAAGAATACTTATGGTAGTAAGTACTTATTGGTTTCTGCAGAAATGAGAGAAGTGCAATTAGAAATGTAACCAAATGAAATTCATTTTGAATGGATGATTATATTTTTATTTTATTTCACCTATTTATAAACTTTTTTTAAGAAGTTTTGCAACCAAAACTTAAAGCAAATTATCTTTGAACAGGAGAAGATATTCTGTCCCCAATGCTGTTATCCATGTATATAATAGTAAGTAATCATTGGCTCAAGCATTTGGGTCCAGGTGACCTGTCCAAGTGACCCCACCTCTCACCTGGAGAGGAACCAGCACCTGCTGACCCACTCAGGGACAAGGTGTTAGAAAATGGATGGATAAGATGCATTAATGAACAGCAAAACCTCAAAGATTAAACTCACAGCATCAGATTGTTGCTATGGCAACAACACAATCTAACTATGAATATTCTCTGAAGCTCCTTAAACAATTTAAAATCTTAATTTATCTATGCTGAAATCATTAATCAATCTACACATAAACAAGTGTACACTTTGGTACATTTTTAGAAACGATTCTAAAAGGTTTGTTTTAGAATTAGAACCCTACCCTTCTAAAAAATTAACCAAAGTATGAAAAAACTAATACAAACTAAAATTAAGTCATATTTAGCTATAATAAAAACTAGCAATTCCACTCTGAAAACTAAAACTGAAATAGATAAAAAAAGTCACAATGAAATAAAAACTAAACCACATTGATAAACCCAGAACTATTATAAGCATCCTTATTTGTAGGTTCGCCTTGGACAATCCCCCCAAATGCTGCATATCACTGCTGAGCGAAACTTAAATCCCGTCACTTTAAAGATTTCCGATCATTATTTAACATAGACACGAAATGCGATGGTCTTTGGTATGTAAACATGACGTCAGCGGTTTTCGAAAGGTAGCACCGACAGACAGAAATGGCCATCTAGATGAGCTACGGTAGGAAAATCTGACGGGGTAGCTCAGATCGTCAGAACACCGACTCAGCATGTAGAGGTTCTGCTAATGAACCATCATTCAGGGGGTTAAATCAGGGAAATGACTAAAAGGATATCGGCTCCTGAGGGCTGAATTAGACATTACTGTAAGTAAAGTTTAACCATGAATCCAGCTGAATCTCACCTGCTGCAGAGACAAACTGCATGAAAACCACAGACAGCAGCAGCAGAGACGCAGTCAGAGAAGAATCCATCTCCTGGTTGGTTCGGTCTGTCCGTCCGAAATTTAGATTCATTCACGTTTCTAAGTGGAAAATGTTTCGTCGGGACATAAAAACACTGAAGTTTAACTTAAACACAACAGGCAGGTAGAAGACCGGTGGAACTAGAATAAATGGATGAAACACTGAGAAAGTGAAAACTTTCACTTTCACTTTCCTCTGCAGGCTGAGCCCTGCTGAGGCGGAAAGGGTGGAGGTGAAGGTGGAGCTTATGATGCGTTCCAGTGGTAATGAAAAACTGGGAAATCCCGACTTCCCAGACGGAAAGATCAACGGAAACGCCCTAAAAGTGGGAAACTGTGAGCCTCTTGCTCGAGTCAGAAAATCTGAACTTTTGCAGCTGGACGCGCAGAGTGAACCAATCAGAGAGACTCAGCTATGTGACGTAGCAGCCTGTAATTGGTGTCAAGGCAGACTATGGCATTTGGCAGGCCGTTTTATCATAACATCGATTTTACCACTACGGATCACCTGTTTTTTCTTAAAGGTCCAGTTTTTTACGGATCCCCACTAGAGGACATGTTTTTTTCTTTCTTTTACATCACCGATTCCCACGCAAGACTTTAGCGCTTCTCACAATAATCACAATATGTACTGCTCAGTTCATGCTGCATAAATGCTGAAATATCTTTACCTTTAGGTTAGAAATGCACCACAAACCAAGAACTGGTCAAACATGGGCTTTCCATCTCCTTCCATCCCTTCTGAGACACAAACAGAAATAAAAAATACATCCAAACTATTTGGATGTACCGTTTGAACACTTATTTAATCCCACCTGTTATCAAAATGTCATGAAATAAAATTTGACTATACAAAATAAACCAGCTGTACTTGATAATTTATTGTGAGAGAACACAAAATATTTTTCCCCATTTCTAGGCGGCTCTGTAGTTTAACAGGCTTCATAATTATTGTCCTTCAGATGATGAAGACTTCTGTAAAGATGATGAAGACTTCTGTAGGAACGTCTGTCCACACCTGAATTAAGGGATATTTTCTGCCGGTCACTGCGAACTGCCCAAATGAGGTCCAGTATCCCTTACATTTTTATACATTTATATTTATTTATTTATATACATTTATTTACATTTATACATGTTTAAAATGACATTAAAATAACTACATGTCAGACAGTTACACGCTACAGTCATGTGCTCAGAATCCCTTTGTTGACACTGAAATGCTTCGGACATGTAATTTCTGTAGAGACTAAATGAAAACACAAAAGGGATTTAAAGCACATTTATTAATTTTACATATTTGTCAACTACATATTTATAATCCCTTTGAGTGAAACAGTCATTTCAGGTGGAAGATGCAGGAAATGGGTCTTCATCACTTTATGACAGAAGAAAGAAACGCCTGTTTTTGGTCATTTTCCTGCGACAGAATGCATTTTACCACGCAGTGCATCATCTACTGTGCATAAGAATACCTGAACTTTAATCTTCAGAAGTAACTAAATTAGCAGAACCTCATAAACCCAACAGTCAGGAAGCAGGAAAGGCTCATCTGAAGCTTTGCCCTGCTAGTTAAAGCTTCCTATGGTCTCTCTTATCCAGCACAGAGATGCAGCGGCTCTTCATGCAGGGCCGGCCCAAGGTAATATGGGGCCCTAGACAGAATCGTGATTTAGGCCCCCGGTTCCTCCTACTCAGAACCTCAGCATCACTAACAAGGTTAAATATAGATTTAGTGGATCTGTGAGAGGAGCCCAGGTTAACTGGCTGAGTTTAAAATCAATCACTGATTATCCCAACATCATATTGTCACAACTATCAAGATTATTTATTTATTTATTTTTTAGCTCTAGTGGCCTTTATTTGATAGTTAATTGACAGGATGGTGGGTAATGAGAGAAGGGGAGACGTGCAGCAAAGGTCACCAGGCCGGGAATCGAACCTGCGACAGCCGCATCGAGGACTGAGGCCTCCATATGTGGGTTGTGCTGAACTGCTGCACCACCACAGCACAACCCAAGATGGTGCTTTAAACTTTTACAAAATAAACTTCCTAATCAAATCCTAAATGTACTTTTTTCCCTCTGCTGAATGAATTAAATAAAATTTAGTAACATTATCATTCTCAATAGATGAATGTGTTACAATTCAACCATTTATAGAGGCCCCTGGATGTCTGTAAGGGCCCCTGGATGTCTGGAGGCCCCTGAATGTCTGGAGGCCCCTGAATGTCTGGAGGGCCCCTGGATGTCTGGAGGGCCTCTGAATGTCTGTAAGGGCCCCTGGATGTCTGGAGGCCCCTGAATGTCTGGAGGGCCCCTGAATGTCTGGAGGGGCCCCTGAATGGCCCCTACCAGCACCTACTGAGTTTCTTTGCCTTGATATCTCAGTCTTATAATTCTAGATCTAGAGTTTCTAACATAGAAAACTGATGTAGAATGAACCTCTGAGCTTTTGGTCTTTAATTCAGTCTGCAGCCAAGTTGTTCAAGAGGTTAAAGATATTATCAGAGTTTATTTAGTAAAATATCATCAAATGTTTTTATTCCATAACTTCATGACCTTTGACCTTCTCTCCTCTGGTCTGTCTAACAGCTTCAGTCTCAGATCAGCAGCAGAAACATTAAATCAGAGAAACATGGACTAGATTAGCTCTGCATTGTCCACATGATGATGCAGTTTGATCTGATTAAATATTAGATTATTGATTAATATGGTTGTTGCTCTGTTGTTGTTCAATGGGCCCCTTTTAACTCTGAGCCCTCCAAAGGTCTCTGTACGGCCCTGAGGTTGGTCGTCTTCGTTCTCCTGTTCTGGGTCGGACTCTGGCTCCAACATGGAAGGATTGTTGACATCTTTAATAAACTCTGGAATAAGAAGTTTCTCTGCCAACAGATAGTCATATCGCTGCTATCAAACTACAAAAATGGCCGAACAGGGTGGAGCGGAACGCTGTGCGACTTGGAGGGGGCGTGAAATGTCTCATTCACATTAAAAAGACAGCAGCAAAACAAGTTTCTCTAAAACGCCTCAGAACAGGAGAATGAGAGTCTGGAGCCACAATGGCCATGAATTCAGACCAAAGCATTGCTGTTCTGGTCACATAATGCAGTTTGAAGGATGAGGATTTAGGCAGTGAGGCCCAGAGAAAATAAGTTTAACGTAGTCCAAATCCCAAACTGTACACAGAGCCCAGAACCACAGGTCACACAGACCGGCACCCCGTAACAGAAACAAGGACTGGGAACGACAAGGTAAGACTAAATACACAACAAGGGACAACAAGGGGCAGGTGGGACCAATCAGGGACGAGACACGACAAGACAGAGAATAAATTACCTAATGACCACAGAAAAACCCTCATTCTTCTACTTAGTCCATAAAATAATGAATAACATGAGAAAAGGAAGAATTTAAAAGAATAATATGTTTACTTTAACTAGGCCAGTATCCTGGTAAGCAGTACCATCATTTCTAGATTTGATCCTTAGAGTATTGTGTCCTTTTTCCAACATTCAGTGCATTCAGGGATTTTTCCTGTGTTTGTAATAGATGATATGTGTTTCTCATTAATATGCTCCGGCAACACAAATACATTCAATATATAACATGAGAAAAAATGTTGTTACAGGAGAAATAACCTGTCAGTAAAAGCAGTTCTTTGTCTTAATTATTCTTGAATATTAACAATTCCTGAATATCTACCATTAGGGGGCGCCTCTCTCCTTCCAATGGCATCTTCAATCTCTTCTATAACATCGGCCTTCTTCATCACATCCGGGGGTCTTCTACATAGTCTTCCTCTTTGTCTGAGATGTGAAAATGTTTCATTTTTTGTTTGTTTGTTTCAGCAGCCCCTCCTCTCTCTGCCACCCCTCCTCTCTCTGCAGCAGACGGACCAGCAGCAGGAAGTAGGCGGCTCAGCCAGCCGTTCTCAGCTTCAGTGAAACATCGTCAGGTCAGATCACTGAGAAGAACAATGGAAGGAACATCTCACTGTCTGATCTGTAAGTAGACAAGTTTTAGTCTCTTTCTGCTGGATCAGCATTTCTCTCTGTCTGAGAGACACTGGAGACATTTTACTGGACGGATTTAATGATATAATTACTGGGGGCCTGGATGAGTCTGAGTATGAAATAAATCTGATTGTGTAATAAAGTGTCAAGAGTTGATGTCTGTTGTGAATCAGTGTTAAATACAACAATCAATTGACCTTTATAAATAACAGCATGTAAAAAATAAAAATCGGCTATAAATTAAGTCTGAATTACAGTTTCATTGTGTTCAACTTGTTCAGCTTTATTTATAATAAATATGTATTTTATTTATTCTCTAGTTCTGATCTTCTTGCTGAGCTGCTCAGCAGATCCAGGTTGGTGAACTTTGATACATTAAAATGATTTTAAATATTCAAAGATATTCGTTGGATTAAACATCACATTGAAGAATTTAATTTAAAAATGTGATTTGGGTAATTATTGAATATGATGCTAATTATTATTAAGAACTGAAATCATGATCATTGAATCTCTTCAGTCTCTCCAGCTGCTCTGACTGCGAGTCCCAGCAGATCTCAGTTCTTTGAAAG
>NW_006801266.1:10824-15258 GCF_000485575.1 Poecilia formosa | reverse complement strand
GGGTGGAGGGGGTTCGGAAGGAGGGCACAAGGGACTTGAGACAACGGGCTTAATCAAAGAAACATGGAAAACTGGGTGGATTCGCAAACAGTCAGGTAACTTGAGACGAACCGAGGTGGGACTGAGAATCGAGGAAATCTCGTAAGGTCCAATGAATCTGGGAGAAAGCTTCTTATTAAACGACTTCAGTGTTATGTCCCTGGTGGAGAGCCATACCTTTTGACCAGGTTGGTACGAGGGTGCAGGAATCCTCTTTCTGTCGGCCAGGCGTCGATTAAGGGATGCGGAGCGGTTTAAGGCAGCGATGGTTTGATTCCAGGTACGCCTGCATCGACGGAGATGGTGCTGAACAGAAGTGACAGAGAGTTCTTGTTCCTGAGAAGGAAATAAAGGTGGCTGGTAACCAAGGGAGGATTCAAATGGTGACAACCCAGTAGCTGATGACACATGACAGTTATGGGCATATTCAACCCAGTGAAGCTGTGAACTCCAAGAGGTGGGATCAGAGGCGCAGACACAACGGAGAGAGGCCTCAAGTTCCTGATTCAAACGCTCAGTCTGGCCATTAGTTTGTGGATGAAAACCGGAACTGAGCGCCACCTTGGCCCCTAACGCCCTCCCAAACTCCTTCCAAACTTTAGAGACAAACTGGGGACCTCGATCAGATAGGATTTCAAGGGGGGTTCCATGAAGACGAAAAACATGTTTAATAAGGAGCTGAGCCGTCTCCCGTGACGAGGGGAGTCTACGTAATGGGACAAGGTGACAGGCCTTAGAGAAACGGTCAACTATGGTGAGGATGGTGGTGAAACCCTTAGACCATGGCAGGCCAGTGACGAAGTCGAGAGCAATGTGAGACCAGGGGCGACCTGGGATGGGGAGAGGTTGAAGCAACCCACTGGGGGGCTGATTGCGGGTCTTGCTTCTGGCACAAATCGGACAAGAGAGTACATAACTCTTAACGTTAGCATAAAGACTTGGCCACCAAAATGAACGACGGATTAATGCGAGCATGCGGTTAACTCCTGGATGACATGAGAATTTGGCAGTGTGAGCCCAATGGAGAAGTTTAGACCTGACTGCAGAGGGAACATAGATCTTGTTAGGAGGCCCTGACCCTGGGTCCGGCTCTAGTTTTTGGGCTTCTAGAATCTCCCTCTGAATGTCCCATGTGAGGGCCCCAATAACACAAGACTCAGGAATAATGTGGGCAGTAGTTTCCTCATGGTCAGCGGAGAACTGTCTAGACAAGGCATCAGGCTTAGCATTCTTAGAACCAGGTCTATATGAAATAACAAAGTTGAAACGAGAGAAAAACAGCGACCACCGTGACTGTCTTGGGTTGAGACGTTTGGCCTCACGCAGGTAGGCCAGGTTCTTGTGGTCTGTCCAGACAATAAAGGGATGTTTGGCCCCTTCCAACCAATGTCTCCACTCCTCTAGAGCTAATTTGATAGCCAAGAGTTCCTTATTCCCCATGTCATAATTTCTCTCAGCATGAGATAACCGACGGGAAAAAAAGGCAGATGGATGGAGCTTATTATCTGAGGGAGACACTTGAGAGAGGACAGCCCCCACTCCGGTATCTGAGGCGTCGACCTCCAGAATGAATTGTCTGGATGGATCAGGCTGAATGAGGATGGGGGCAGTGGAAAACTTCCTCTTGAGCTCCTTAAAGGCCTTGTCAGCCTCAGAGGACCAGACAAAAGGCTTCTTAATGGAAGTTAGACTGGTGAGTGGGAGAGCAGTCTGGCTGTAATTTCTTATGAAACGGCGGTAAAAATTGGCAAAACCCAAAAACCGTTGCAACTGTTTACGGGTAGACGGGGTGGGCCAGTCTAGGACGGCCTGGATCTTTGCTGGATCTGACTTCACCTGCCCGCTCTCGAGGACGAACCCAAGAAAGGTGAGGGAAGAGGCGTGAAACTTGCACTTCTCTGCTTTGACGTACAGCTGATTCTCCATCAGACGCTGAAGGACCAGTCGAACATGTCTTCTGTGTTCCTCAAGAGATCTAGAAAATATGAGTATGTCATCAAGGTACACAAATACAAAATGGTTCAGAAAGTCTCTAAGGACATCATTAACGAGTGCCTGGAAAACTGCTGGTGCATTCATGAGACCAAATGGCATCACCAAATATTCAAAGTGCCCTAAAGGGGTCTTGAATGCTGTTTTCCACTCATCGCCTTCTCTTATCCTGATGAGGTGGTAAGCATTCCTCAAATCCAGCTTAGTGAAAATGGTGGCCCCCTGGATGGGTTCAAAAGCTGCAGAAAGGAGTGGCAATGGATACTTGTTTTTGACTGTAATCTGATTGAGTCCCCGATAGTCAATGCACGGACGGAGACTTCCATCCTTCTTCCCCACAAAAAAAAACCCTGCACCTACAGGTGAAGATGACTTGCGAATAAGACCTGCAGCAAGAGATTCATTAACATATTTCTCCATGCTCTCCCTTTCAGGTCCGGATAGGTTGAAAAGGCGACTGGACGGGAGTGGGGCACCAGGTAAGAGGTCGATAGCGCAGTCGTAGGGCCTGTGTGGTGGTAAGGATAGGGCTCGAGACTTACTAAAGACTCTGTGCAGATCATGATACTCAGAAGGTACGTTTGAGAGCGCAGAAGGGCTAACCTGCTCCTCAGAGTCTGGGGCCTGGAGGGCGCCCCAAGCTGATTGGAGACAGGAGGCCAGACATTTGGTGCTCCAAGACTCTACCCTATTATCTCGCCAATTGATATGAGGGTTATGAAAGGACAGCCATGGAAAACCAAGAACAACTGGTGCCTGGGGGGAAGGAAACACAAAAAAGGTTAGAGACTCCCAATGGTTACCTGAAACCAGAAGGTTAATGGGTTTGGTCTTGTGCGTGATTCTGGGTAATGGGTTTCCATCAAGAGCAGACACCTGGATGGGAGCAGGAAGGGGGATAACTGGTATTTGAAGTTGTTTTACTAGGTTCTCATCAAGGAGGTTTTGTTCACACCCTGAATCAACCAGGGCGAAGGTCTGGAAATGGGTCTTGTCATTCATTAGAGCACAAGAGAGTGTTACCCGGGAATCAAATTTCTTAATTCCACCCACCAGTATTCCCGAGCCTACCGGCGGGCTCTGCCTTTTGACTGCAGAGGGCAAGCAGCCACAAAATGCCCTAACTGACCACAATAAAGGCAAGCTCCTGTCTGCATACGGCGCTGCCGTTCCTCAGGTGACAGCCTTGCTCGACCTATTTGCATGGGCTCCTCTGTGGCAGGTTCCGAGCCACTGTCGGCGAAGGGGGGAATAGGAGGAAAAATTGGTGCAGTAACAGGGAGGGACCGCCTCTTAGCCCGAGATCGTTCTCGCACCCTGTTGTCAATCTTAATCGCCTGGGAGATCAGAATCTCCAATGTCTCAGGTTCGTCACGATAGGCCAACTCATCCTTTAGTGGTTCATTTAAGGCCTGGAGGAACGCACCCTTAAGAGCCTCATCATTCCAGCCAGAAGAGGCCGCCAATGTGCGAAAATCAATCGCAAACTCAGCTACAGATTGGCTTCCTTGTTTGAGACTCCATAACTTCTTGGTGATTTCAGACCCTGACTCAGCATATCCAAATGTCTGTTTGAGTTCGGAAATAAAGTTAGTGAATGAACTCTGTAACAGTGTCTGTTGTGAGTATTTGGCCTCAGCCCACCTTAATGCTCTTCCTTGAAGTAATCCAACAATGTAGGAAATGCGGGAGGGGTCATCAGGAAACGACTGGGGAGAACGAGAAAAGACTAGTGAACATTGGAGGAGGAAACCCCCACATCTGCCGATCTCACCCGCAAAAGGTTCTGGCGTGGGAGAGACAGCGTCTCTAAAACGGGATGGAGGTGGATCTAGTGGCGGGACTGCCGCTGCGCCGGGCGCCGCACCGGCTGCCGCGCTGGCTGTTGCTCCGCCCGCTGCGCCGGCCGGCCGCTGCGCCGGCTGGGTGAGCAGGTGGTCCTAGGGCAGAAAGTTTTCGATCAATATCCTGGAAGAGCTGTGCCAGGCGATCCATCCGCTGGTTAGACTGATTCTGCTGGTTAGAGAGAGAATTTAGGAGGTCGTCATGTCTAGCCAAGACTGTTAATGGGCCTGGGCGAGATCCTGCTGGGTCAGACTATGGGCCGGATGATTCTGTCATAACGGAGGGTAAACCTCTGACCCACATGCAGAATCAGACCCGGAAACAACTGGTGAGTACTATTTTTCTTTTATTAAAGAAAGAAACAATTTCAGGTTCTGCAGGTGATCCGAGGACCTAGGTCCGAGTCACGCCTGGAAGCGGAGAGAACAGGTTAAAGGTCTGGCCAGAGGAGGGCAAAGTGCGATAGGGAACCGAGTTCCAGCTTACGTTCTCTTGAAAGGCTTCTGACGGGGGGGGAGGACGAGATCGAGCAGTGGGCTGGAGCGGGCAGGCAGGTGG
>NW_006801266.1:0-9824 GCF_000485575.1 Poecilia formosa | reverse complement strand
CAAATTCCTATTAAGTCATATTTCATATATAGCATTGATACGTAGAATTGTTTTAACTTCTGAAATTAACATTGTAACTTGATTGTGCTATAAAATGGCACTAGCATTTAGGCATTTCTTATACATATTAGTTGAATTGGGTATAATTCGGACCAGTAGATGGCAGCAAAGTGCATCCAATAGGATCTTTGATGTCTGGGAGGTAAATAATATTTTTTATTCTATTACTCTAGAAATTACTTGAGTCTTTTATGAGTCACATTTTGAACTTTCATGAGACCAAGTGGTTGCATTGGACAATTACGTTTCAAGTGAAGAGAGCAGACGCTATCAACCACACAGAAAGCTGGCTTAACAGATGATGTTGATTGAAAACACTGAGCTTATGACGCTGAAGATCAACTTTGACAAAAAAATAAAAACAGAGTGAGACGAATTTAATTGCAGGAGTTCTGGATGTGTGGGCGAATAACGACATAATTATCTAGAAAAGAAATCAGCTGTTTTGCATGTGGATTAGATGGTGAAACACAAAAGGCCACATGGGGACAATATGCTTCAGTTGATAATTGTTTCTGGTGTAGAAAGAAGCCATATGGAGGGCAAAGCAAACTTGTGTTGCTGGTGAGCACTTAGCCCACCGGAACCATGCAGGAGTGATTCCACCAGGCGCAGAAGCCTTATTCTCCCCTCCCCCCGCTTCCTGGAATTGGAAGACCCTCGATGTTGGCGGCAGGGAAGCAACTTCTGGGTCATGAGACGGGCCGGGTAGCAGGGGTTTGCATGCTGAAAAGCACCCAATGGAGACTGAACGTTACAGGTGTCAACAACAATTTTAGTCATTCAGCGTGTTTAAAGTGAGCATGGAATAAGGAATAACATGCAGTACTTGTAAAAAGCACTCAACAACCAGAGGTTTTACCTGTTTTATTGCTCTCAGAAATGAACCATGATGAACAAATGTTGGCCAGAAAGAAAAAAAAAATCTCTAAGGATCCATTCGCTGGACAATCAGTATATGTGATTAACCAGTAAAGAGAATACTCCAAGAAAATCTGAGAAGATCTTATTGAAAAGTTTAAGTCAGGGGACAGACACAAAAAACTCTCTAAAGCACTGAATTTCAGAAAGAGCAGGAGTTCATAAAGAGACAGAGACCCATAGCGTTAAATTACAAAGCTAAATTTTTTTTAAATCTTTTTTGACATATAGAGCATTTGAAGGTAACAGTTACTGGATTATACCAGAATATCACACTGTGTGTATGTGACATAATACTGTATCTTTATTTTACCTTCAGGATCAATAAAGTATTTTTGAATTGAACTGACTTATGTGGGATATGAAATTGGGTCATCATTAGCTGTTTCAAAGTTTTCAGTGGGAGATTAGGTTGCTGATGTAAAAGATGAATTTATTTTTAGACTTTTTCTTCATCTTCACTGGGACATCAATCTATTTGTAGTTTAAATAGATACCTTTCTTACCTACAGCTTATTTTTCTTGATTGATGAAAGGGCAGATGCATTCATCTATATAACAGATTTTAATTACACATGCAGATAGCTCACATACATCTTCCTCCAGGTGTTACACCATGCATGATCTGGTTTGACAATTAAAAGGGAGACTAAAAAGGAATCTGATCGAGCATAACATTCCTCATCATGTTCCAATTTGTTTAATAAATACATTGTTTACTCTCCCCTACGGGCTACTGGCTCAGACCAACATTCATTACAGCTTCTTCACACAGGATGTCAATTATTAATTCTTCCATTTATGACCGTCCATTAGAATGCATGCTTCGAAGCTCACAGGAGAGATTGCGACAGGCTTTGTAAATAGATTTCAGAGAGCAAATGTGTTTTTTAACAAGAGGAACTTTTGCCCCTTTGAAAGTCCCTTTTCCCGCCCTCCCTTCATGTGTTGCATGCCTCATGACGAATTAAATGGAATAAAAACAAAGCTCGTTTTTTAACTGATGATTGCTTATTGGAATCTCAGGCAGTGGCCCAGGAATGGTGAGCAGGTTGTTTAGAAAGTTAATGAAGAACACACATTGCATTCAGTCCCCTGAACCCTCAACTTCGAGCGAGTGTTTAATCGACTAATAGTTAGGCAAGGTTAAACTAATATTTTTAATGGGTGTTTTCACTTCCTTTTATGTCGGTAAGTTATATAAAATAACTTAATAAATGATGGTCTGGCTGTCAAGTTGTGTGATTGGGAGGTGAGGAAAATAATGGTGGACGTCCAGGTGAGTAGAAAATTGAGTCCAAGAGAAAAGAAAAAAAATCAATCTGGTGGGCCACCATGTGAGATCTCATTCTTTTCCCCTCACACGCTCCTCGGATGTAAGAGATTTTTCTCCAGGCCCCAGCCTCGATCATTTCAAGAAGCTTCTTCCGCCTATCTCTCACCTGTCTGGGGTTTCACTTACTCCACGATCCACCTCCGGTAAATGGTCACATGATCCCACTGTCTACAACCCCGGGCCGTCTTCCTTCGCCCACTAAGGTCTCGCCGCACCGATCCACATCACCGTTTTCTTCCATTATCCCTCATTTTCTCCACCGCCGCTCTTCGCATCGTCTTCACATAGTTGCCACGCGATGGATCAGCCACGTCAACAGCTTCTCTCACTTCCGCATGCCGTCATGGTCAGCACCTTCCGGATTTCCCTCTCTACGCCCGTCTCGGGCTGTCAGGGTAAGACGTAGCATTCACATGTCTCATTCGCAACATTACAAAACGCATTTCAATTAGCCTACCCTCTCCCGAACTCGTAGGCCACTCAGGCTGCGCCCGAAATGCTTAAAGGCTTTTAACTGAATGATGAATAAATTGAATCGTCTTGTTTGGGGAGGCGCATTTAAACGCAATACGAGCTCTAAGATTCTCTCACTGGGTTTACTCCCGTGTGACAGCAAAGAGACCTGCTGCTGCTGCACAGGTGTGTGTTCAAATTATGGCAGCAACCAGCAATACGCTAGAGCTTCCCACAGTTTTCCCCCAATTAACTGACTGAGTTGAGCAATGCTGTTGGAGGCAGATAATGTTAAATAAATGATGAAAAGATTATACAAATGGAGCACCTTCAGCTTGTCGACTAGTAGCCTGTAGCCTGCTAATATGTTCAAAAGTGTGTAGGACTCGTTATTGAGTATTTTGGAAAAGATGCTCATATGTGTAGTTTTACTGCACTGTACCTTTTCATTTTCTTAAGTAATATTTCACCTGTGTGTTCATTTTGCCCCCAATAAGCCGATGCCCTCCATGTTAATCTTGTCTGGAGCCGGGGCAGCGTAGAGGGATTACTCATTCGTATAACAGCAGACGTATGACCACTCAGCTACAGAGAGCCGTGCAGCCTATTGTCTCGGGTTGTCTCGGTTACCGCATTTATCTCAGCTCCAACATCGGCTAACTTGTTGTCAATCGGCATACTACGTAATCTTTGACTGTGTGATAATACAAGTCATATTACCAATTGACTCGTGCACGAGAAACATATTAATCATCCAGTAATTAGGAGTTTTGCCTAAGTTGTGAAGGCGTCACACACTGTACAGTTGCGCTGTCGGAACGTGAAGTTGACTAATAATCCCTCCATGACAAATCTCGGTACAATCGTTCCAGACCTTTATCAATCAAACAAGCCATGAATTCTCGCTTACATCATCCATTATCTTCTCACATCAAATTTTGTTCAGTGTCCTATTCCCATCAGTACCCATCAGAGGCAACCCTAAATAGAAAGTAGTTTAGCTGCAAATTTTAACATTCATGCTTTCGTGTTTGACTTGTAGGAATTTCTTCCAGATTTTTACTGCATAGAGGCTGAATGCTGCTTCATGTTTTATCCCGGATGTGCAGTACAAAGCAAATTAGAAGGCCTACATGGTCAAGCAGTTGCTATTTTTGTGGGGGTTTAACAAGTGTTTCCCTGTCTTAGCTCAAGTTTAAGGCTTCTCTAAGTTGTCCTTCTAGGTAATTCTGGTTCTCAGAAGCTTTATTTGCCTCCCTGAGGACAAGTAACTGTCCTGTATTCCAATACTTTAAGCTCATGGCCCATGTGGTGTTTTCAAATTTCATCTCTTGTACAAAATCGTCAGCAATCTGCATACCATTATTTCCTAGGCCATCCTTCCCTTCTTGGTTGATGGCGTCTATCTCCCATCATATTTCAGCAGTCGGGCATGGCCCCTTTTTGGGGGGAGGAAACTCCAGCGAAGCTGGTGCAGCTTTAACCTCCATTTCAGCAGCTCGAGTCCTCAGCATTTTACTAAACCCGTTTCCCAAGAGCTAATTTCTGCAAGCGATCCCAGATCATCACTCTCCGCTACAAGTTATGTTTAAACCATAAGCCAAACCTCCACCATCTGTCTCATGTCTTCTATCGCCATCATTTAATTTCAGCATACCTGCTCGTTACAGATCTAGTCATTTTAACACTATTGCAGATAAGCTGTCTCTCTGCTTGTGCTCTGTCCAGTCCAGCTATTAGACAAGTCACCCATATCAAAGCATAATCTCATCCCACCTGTATCTTATTTCATATTTCCTCAGTTTTTCATCCCCATTTTGAGTCTCAGCTTTTTCTTCATGCTCATCGTAGTTCCAAGCCCTGCATGCATGCAACCTTGGGGAGGGGGGACGGGGGGTGAGAAAAAAAAATTGTATAAATCATTCAGCTTTAGACTATGTTCACTGGTCTTCAAGGTATTCTCTTGGCCTTACGCCAACATCTTTGTCCGTTTTAAACAGTCCCTTCACATTATTATGAATCTCTTCTCTGCCCACTGTTCCCCCAGTGCCAGACGAGCACTGCGCAATTCTCTGGTGGTGGTTGGTCAACCTCATGCAAAGCGCATGTTCTTATCCTGTCTATGTTANTGGTCAACCTCATGCAAAGCGCATGTTCTTATCCTGTCTATGTTACGCATATCTTTTCCCTTTGTCCTTCACACCCTTATTTTCAGGTTTCATTCTAGACTGTAAGCCTTCGGCTGGCCTTCATCCTCCAGCCCGGCTCCGCGCCGTCCCAGTAACCCCTCGTCCCAGTAACCCCTCGGCTGGCCTTCATCCTCCAGCCCGACTGCGCGCCGTCCCAGTAACCCCTTGTCCCAGTAACCCCTCGTCCCAGTAACCCCTCGTCCCAGTAACCCTTCGGCTGGCCTTCATCCTCCAGCCTGGCTCCATGCCATCCCAGTAGTCCCTCAGCTGGCTCATATCCCAGCGTTTCTCTCTTTCTCTCCAGCGAGGCTCCCCTCCAGCCTGCACCTATCCTTCAGCCTTTCTCCAGGTTATTCTGTATCCACACACCCTGCTTGCACCCACTGGCCTGTCTACGTGCCATCCCAGTAGCCCCTCAGCTAGCCTTCATCCACCTGCCTGGCACTGTGCCATCCCTGTATCCCCTCAGCTGGCTCATACCCCAGCTTTTCTCTCTTTCTGTCCAGCGAGGCTCCCCTCCAGCCTGCACCTATCCTTCAGCCTTTCTCCAGGCTATTCTGTATCCCTTCAGCTTGTCCTCTCCTGCCCGGTACCATTCTAGCTGCTTATCCCTCAGCTGGCCCCTATTCACCAGCCTGGCATCATGCTGTTATGGTATCTCACTGCTGGCCTTCTTCCACCAGCTAAGTTTCCACGTGTCATCTGTCACCTCAGATCGATTCCTCCTATCAGCGTCTCACCTTTTCTCGTGAACAGCGTCCCTATCGGCTGACCACTTATATCCTATGCCTTTTCTTTCCTCTCAGCATTCTCCTCCTCCTGTCCCTCAAGTCAACTCACAGGTTTATGGTCCCACTATTACCTTCTCTCACCTTAGGGCCTCGGCCCCCTTTTGGGGGGAGAGCATCCCTAATCAGCGTCGGGGATGTTCACCCGAGATCACATCTCAAATCTTCTGCCGGGGCCCGAGCGCCAAAGAACTGTTATTCATTTTGTCATTAAATCTTTAATCGTTCATTTCTTTGTCTGAGTTTTCCAGCCCATGTTCCAGCGTTGACTGCCCCTGCAGCCGGCCCTCTCATTGTTGGCCCGTGTCTCAGTTGTTTGTTCTTCCCTCATACTTTTCAGCATGGCTCCCTTACACCGGGCACCTATCCTCCAGCCTTTCTCCAGGCGATTGTTTGTCCCCTAAACTGATCCCAATCTCCTGCCTGGCTCCGTGCCTTCAACTATCCTTCACTCTCTTACCTGGTATTATTTTGGCCCTTTCTCTTAGCAGGCCTTCATTCTTCGGATGGGCATTATGATATCATGAAAACCCCTCTATCAATCAAATTTGATTCCTCCTACCAGCTTCTCACCTTCTAGTCTTCGGCACTCCTTTGGCTGACAACCTGTACTGTATTTTTCTCTCTGCATCCTCAAGTCAGCTCACAAGTTTTAGGTTTCACTTTTCCTCGGGCCTCGGCCCCTTTTTGGGGGAGAGCATCCCTAATCAGTTATCGGGATGTTCATCGAGTTCACTTCAAATCTCAGCTCAGATCAGCTGCCGGGGCCCAAGTGCCAAAGAACTGTTATTCATTCCTGTCATTAAATCTTTTAATTGTTCCTTTTTCTCTGTCTTAGTCTTTCCAGATTGAACAGCAAATGTTAGATTCTTTGGGTCCATTTAGGAAACTCTTCCTGGTATTCCAGTGATTAAATTCTTGATCACTGCATATAGATGATAAATCAACTCTCCAAAAAGGTTGTTGATTTCTGGTGACTAAAGTCATTTCATTCAATATTAACAATGCATTGTTTTCTCAAAAGAAAGTTTTGTCTTTGCTCTGTGAAATGATGTGTGGAACACATATGAAGTTGGTCAATTAATTTAATTAATTCTTGAATTCATTTATAGCTAATTAGCCTCAATGACAAAATGTATAATCCTTGGCATTTATACACATTCATAACTGTGATATTATTATTATTTACTCTGTGAGTTATTGCCAAATATCTTGGTTCTTATTTTTTCCAGCCTTGTAGTTTATCCATACTTGTTCTGTGTGACTTCCCAAACATCCCAGCAGGTCTCACTCTTTCTTTTCCACAGCTGTGCTTTTGTCACAAATCCCAATTACCATCCGATCCGTACGTTTCATCTTCACCTGTTGTCTGCTCTGCTTGTTGCTTTAGATCACAGCTGTAGAACTCCAGGCCCCGGCAACTTTTAGATGTGCCTCTGCTACAACGCACCTGAATCAGATAATCAGGTCATTAGCAGGACTCTGGAGAACTCGTCTACATACTTCTGTCATTTGATTCCGGTGTGTTGGACCAGCGCCACATCTAAGAAATGCAGGACGGTGGCCCTGGAGGGGACTGGAGTTTGACACCACAGCTTTAGATGGTTGGCCACTGGCACTTAAATTCATCCAGTTAGAGTTCCTCTTCTTTTCCTTATGCTTTACTCTTTTAGGTGTATAATACCATTAAAAATGAACCAGTAGTTTGTAAATGACTCCCCTTCACCATGTCATGTTTACCTCCAGTTTTAACAGGAAAAACTGAAGTTTGGGGCGACCCATTGTCTAAAAGACACACCAATATTCTGGGAGAAGTTGCGTTTTATGAACATCTAGTGGCAAGGATGAATAATGAAGAGGAAGCTTCCATAAGATGTTTTCTGTGTATAAGAGATAGACGAAAACATGATTATTTCAAATTATGAAAACAAACTTTAATAATAAAAACACAATGATGAGAACCTCACCTTAAACTGAGATGTTTAAAACTTTTTTGTGTCTTTATCTGCAGTTGAAAAACTGTGGCTACACATAATTCAGTTTTGACAATTAAGCAGAACAAGATGTACACTTTTCTTGTTGCAATTTATTTTCAGACCTGAATTTCAACTGTTTATTTTACTATGCTCTAAAGATTAAAATGTATTTAAATGGTCTTTTATGTCCCTGTAAAATGTACATTTTTACAATTATCAAGGCTAAGAGAGAGGAAGTCAAAATTATTATCTCTACTGGTTTCAGACAGAAATGGAATCTTGGGACTTCCATTGTAAATTGAAACATAAAATTATGAATTTATGTTTCAATTTACAGCAGCTACGGCAATCCCTATGCAGAAGGATGTGTGTAAAACAGTTTTCCTAATTTGTATCAGTGAAATCTTTTTAGAAGCTACATGGTGATCTGTTTGGCTGTCATGCCTCAATGACTCCATGCAATCGGTCCTTTATTTTTAAAACTTTTAAAAATAATTTAAATAAGGAGCTGAACTCAATGCACTGTTAGATAACTAGAATGAATTGGAATGGATATATGATTGAAATAAAGTAACTTTTTTGTAAAGTAAATTAATGCTATAAATAAATAGATTTAATTGATATTTAAAGTTAGTTTTCCACACTCACATCACTTAGAGCATTGTCTGAAATCTAGAATAAAGTACATTGAAATTAAAACGTGACAACTTTACATATCATGCCACACTGTTAACTTGCAATATGTTTTAGATGGATGCTGTGACAGATGAAATTAGAGTTTTTTGTATGATAATTTTCAAGTCTGTTTTTAATTAATACATTGTTGATATCCTGACAAAGTTACACAGTGAGGATAAAGCAGGAGAAGCAGATGTTCAAGGTAAGAAAGCACAAACATGCTTTGATGTTAATTATCAAAATGTCCACATGTTCCTAGAACAATCACAGGGTTCCACAGACAGATTAACACTCATTACTTTTACACAGCCTAGTAATAGAAGCCAAAGTACAACATAACACAGAAGACGACAAAATTACCCCGAACAGTGAGGTTAATAAGGCTGGACAGCGATGCAAGAGAGACACATGGAGACTGCCTCAGACTGGTGAGGCATGGCAGTGCCAGGAAAAATCAATTTAGCCGACTGCAATTTCCACCGAGAGGATTCTTCAATAATGCAGACCTGGTCAGCTCTGGTCAAATAAACCAGCCTCCAATTTGCAACACTGATGGTATCACCTCACTATGAGCCATTGATCCTGAACCCATCCCAATTTATTCACCGTAAAGAGCAGCAGTTTATTGCACACTTGGCAAAAACAAACAAAAAGAAAGGCATGGCCTCTCTCCTCTACAAAGTTACTTTTTATTCGCCATCTGAAATATTACACATTCTCTTTTGTTTTTAGTAGTAAAAATAATAATATTTTTGATCTTTTTAATGTTTTTATCTTTACTTTTTATCTTTGTTTTTTATCTCTTTATGTAAAGAAGTTTTAAAGGTTTGAGTCCTGGTCAAATGGTGGTTTGACTAAAGTCCTACAGAAGGAAAGGCTTGTAGAGCCTCTTAATTTGGAGGAGACCTCATAAGGGCAAGTCCTCATGTGGATAATGTTTTTATTTATTTATTTATTTATTTATTTTAATCTCTATCTTTAATTTCTTTTTATTTCTCTTTCTCACTGTTTCTTTTTCTTAAAATCTCTCTCTTTCTCATTGTTTATTCAATGTCACATGCTGTTTTTATTTTAATTATGTAAAGCACTTTGAAATGCCTCGCTGCTGAAATGTGCTGTACAAATAAAATGTGATTGATTGTTTGATTAAACTGCTGCTGCTGTCATTACTGTGTGTTAGGATGGGATTAATGTGAGGTTTATCCATTTACAAATGTGCCATTATCAAGGTCAGCTAAAGTCATTTTGTTAAAGATATTCTATTATCATGAGCATCAATGTTAGGAAAATGTTTATGTTGGATGGAGTTTCAACCATTCAACTGTTGAACTTGAAAGATTTGGACCTCCATCCATTTCCTTAAACCCTTGTCCCTTAGTGGGGTCAGGAGGTGCTGGTGCCTCTCCAGCGAATGTTCCAGGTG
>NW_006801265.1:12275-16419 GCF_000485575.1 Poecilia formosa | reverse complement strand
TGCATAAAAAATGTTTTATTGTACATTTTATGTTCGCATAAAAATTACTTTTTTTTTAGATTTATACAACTTTTAAGTTTTTGCCAGCAAACATTTTCCTCTCCCATCTTCGCCCATATAAAATGTCACAGATGTGATACTTGCACTGAATCCCTACACAAAGAAAAATATTTCAAACATATATTTCATGATTCAGAAAAATTAGACGGTGATCGTCTAATGCTCTAACGGTAAACTTTCTAGAATGTACCCTAGTCCGTCTGAGATGCCATGCAGACAAACCTATTGTAGATCATATAATTTGTAACTGTCAACTATTAAACAACTTTTGGGAAAAGTGATTCCTTTGTTGTCCTGAAGGTTTGCCTGGTTGAAAGTTTCCCCTATGTAGGGGTCTTTTGGATCTTCCCACTAGAAGTTTGTTACTTAAACACAAACTTAAAGCAACAGCATTTGCCTCATTAACAGCTCACAGACTCAATCTTCTCCAGTGAAAGTTTAACAAACCCCACTTGCTTTTGACAGCTGGATCAAAGAGATGCTATTCATGCTGCAGTTAGAAAAAATAAGGTACAGCAAAATGAGATGCTATGAAAAATTCACAGACCTGGTCTTCATTGGCTGAATTGGTAAAACTTTTCAAAGACTATTGGTAGATTGTGCCCAATTTGGTGGCTTCAAATCATATCTGTGTACTATGGAGGTAAATGCCCCTTTGCCCCCTTTTTCTATCTTAACAGATGTATGAATTTTTATACACATTTATTTATATTATTTATTTTCACTCTTTTTTGGGTTTCATTCTCTCAGAGAGACTGAATACGGGGTTGCTTTGTTTATGTTTTGTTAGTATGTTACTGGATTATATTTTACCCCTTTAGGTTATTTGAAAAATATACATATGTGGCATTTGAACTATTAAATTGGCAGCTAAAAACATTTTTAGAGGAGATGTCAAATATGTGGATCTGAGCTCATGGCCGATTCTGGTCTCTAATCCCAGTGGATACCAGGAATCTTTTGGATTTATATGTAGTGTGCATTTATATTGAGCCATCTAAATCCTAAATAAATTCAAGTGCTACAAAAAGCTAGCAAAAACATTGAATCGTTCACCTGTTTGTAATTTAATCACTGTATAAATCCAGGCATTCCTTGATTTCCTTTATTGACGAAGAAAATCCCGTCTGAGACATCNGTTCCTTGTCATGGCTGACGTTCGGTGCTAGGCTAAGCTACACTGACTTCATGCACACCATGCTTGTAACAAGTGTGGCGGATGATGGACCAGTCTGGTACCAGTTTTCCTTCCCTACAGTTGCCATTCCGGTACTTTATACCCTTAACAAATGCCACGATCAAACGCAGAGAAAGGCGACTGCTACTGCTCATCATCCGCCGCGCTGTTGTGACAGACATTCTCCATACGTTGCTAGCTGGCTAAAGACTAATGTGAAACATAGAACAAGAGCAACGCCATGTGGAATAAACTAAATTTTGTCTCACCCTCATCATGTCTTTGTCAAAGCCAAAGCCTGCAGTTCATGTACTGGAGAAATAATTAAATGTTGATGACCTTTGAGGATATTGTTTAAATGTTTTTTGTGGAATCCTTTATGCGGCCCAGCCTCACCCAGACTCTGCCTCCAGCGGTCCCCGGGTAAATTGAGTTTGAGAGCCCTGATGTAAACTGTCCCTATGTGTCTATGAGCGTGGATAGTTTCATGTCCTGTGTGTTTGTGTTGTCCTGTGATGGACTGGTGACCTTTCCAGGGTCTACCTGCCTGGCCCCAATGCCCACTGGAGACACCAGCAACCCACAGGCTGCACTAACAAACAGGAACAGACGGTGGTGGAGCGTTTAATGGGAGTAGTGAAGAAGAGTAAACAATTATTTTAGCTGTTTACCTGATATCTGATGAGGAGAGTAACCATGCATGTTTCCATGCCTGGTAGCTTGTTTTGTCACCTGAAGCTGCATGATGTGACTGCCATTTTCTGTCCCATGCTGAAGCTGAGGCTTTCCGGATGGAGAAGAAACAGAGCTAGGCATCCAACCAGTTTCCATTAGGATTGTGAGAAATAAAGGAATTCGTCACAAGAAAATAGGCAGTCAGTATTACGTCTCAAATGTCCATGGAAGGTACATGTGGAGTCCGCGCACGCCCTGTGCATAGTGTTCATAAACACTATTCATCCCAAGGAAAATAAATAGCATTTATGATTGTAGGTGGAAGCAAAGATTTACACTTTAACCTTTGAAAAATGCTCATAGAAACAAAGACTACCAAGAAGAAGTTAACAACCCAGCGCATTAAAGTGCAGGCCTTAGTCGCTACAATTTCGGTTAATGTTCGTGGAACAACATTACTAAGAACCTTCGTTGCTGCAACCGTCACATCCATGACAAGCACAAAAATGAGGTTTGGTTTTGGTCAATGCTGAATGATGAGGCAAGGTACGAACTAGACCTGTTCATGGAGAGCAGTTCTGAGGAATTTTTTACCTGTATCATTTCCTCATGTTGTGGCAACATCAGAAGCTCTATAAGTATCCAGTGATTCTGCAGTGAAGGTAGAAGGTTCCTCCTGGCTAAGAAGACAGATCATCCTTCATCAGGTTTGCTGATCAAATTTCTGCTCATCTTTTTATCAACATGTTTGAATTTTATTAACATGTATGCTTTATTTCAATTTGCCTTCAGCGTGCCTCATCACTCCATCTCCATCATGAAGTTGTTGGCTGTGTTCCTTCTTGTTTTCTCCATGATGGCTCTGACCAGTGGCCTCAGGTTCAAGATTTGCAGTGAGTATTTATTCATTATAAAGCCCTGGTTAAGTTACTAAAACACAGAAACACAAACTAACTCCAGGTTAAAGTATCTACAGCTGCTCCAGATTATGGCTCTGCTGATTTGCACAAGAGTCACAGGTTTTCCTGTCATTGAGGGAGTTACATTAAGAATAACGGCACACACGCACTAGGGCTCACTGATAAATCTGCCCCAGTTTCCTTAATTTTGGGAGATCTTTGATCTGTTGATACAGATGAAACCGATCTTATCCACCTCAGCTCAGGGCTGAAGATCAACCACTGTCCTCTTCTGCTCTGCCATGAAAAAGGTTTGACTGAAAAACCTGCCCAGCAGGTCATGTCTGCTCATTTTCATTAAACAAAGTCGCCCATCTGTTGCCAACACAGTGACTTTCTTGGTATATTTAGCAACATTTCAGACGAAAGAAAAAATCAGTTCCAGCTAAAATAGGAATCAGCAGGTCAGACTTTTTAAATGTTGATCAGCCAGAAAACTGGAGTCGGTTCACCGCTGACGTACGCCTCTTGACTGGAAGTCTGTATTTCTTTGTCTTCAGGACGACCTTACTGGTTCCCGTTTTATAAGCCGTGTTCTCGTGTGGACTAGAATCAACGGTCGCTGCTTTCGCTATGTTGCCAGATCCATGACTTGGGCGAATGCTGAGGTGATTTCCAACAAAACTGTTCTCTTATGTTCATTTGATCTCTTTTATTTCACTGTTCTTAATGAACAAAACCCAGCTAATACCTCAGAAAATTCTCATGTGTTTCTCTGTAGAAAAACTGTCTGTCCATGGGAGCAAACCTTGCATCAGTTCGCAACGCGTACGAGTACCGCCGGGTTCAGGCTCTGGTACGTGCAGCAAGTCGGAAATCCAGAGAAGCATGGCTTGGAGGCTCTGATGCACAGCAGGTACTTTAGCCACTACACTTTATTATGTAATTTGTGAAACACTGAATGAAATGTGTCATCTTCTGAACACGATTCTAGGAGAAAACCTGGTTGTGGAGCGATGGAAGTCCTATGAGGTACACAAACTGGTGTCGCAGACAGCCTGATAATTGGAGATGCAGCCAGCACTGTTTGCAGATGAATTATTCAGGTAAAAGAAAATATCACACGTCTATTTTTTAAGTTGTATCAGGACCCATAGGTTAAAGGCTATTCACTCTGCATGTCAACATTTTAGTTGATCTCCACATACAGTTAAAAGCAGAAGTTTATTTTACCCAAGTCATTCAGTTTAAGACAGATATTGCTGATTATCACTAAATGTATGTAAACTTCAGAATTTACAGAAAAATGTTCTTGCTAAGTTCTCTGGCATTT
>NW_006801265.1:3095-11342 GCF_000485575.1 Poecilia formosa | reverse complement strand
TTTTAACAAAACCCAGCTAATACCTCAGAAAATTGTCATGTGTTTCTCTGTAGAAAAACTGTCTGTCCATGGGAGCAAACCTTGCATCAGTTCGCAACGCATATGAGTACCGCCGGGTTCAGGCTCTGATACGTGCAGCAACTCGTAATTCCAGAGAAGCATGGCTTGGAGGCTCTGATGCACAGCAGGTACTTTAGCCACTACACTTTATGTATTTTGTGAAACACTGAATGAAATGTGACATCTACTGAACACGATTCTAGGAGAGAACCTGGTTGTGGAGCGATGGAAGTCCTATGAGGTACACAAACTGGTGTCGAGGGCAGCCTGATAATGCTCGACGCAGCCAGCACTGTTTGCAGATGAACTGGTCAGGTAAAGAAAATATCACAAAAGTCTGTTTTTTCAGTTAATAAAAGGGCTTGTGGGTGAAAAGCTTATTTTCTCTGCATGTACACATTTTGTACAAACACATCAGAAGTTAAATCAGACAAAACTTCTGTTATTTTCAGTCGGCTAGAATTACTAAAATTATTCCTATTTGGAAATTGTGAGGAAAAACAATTAATAGAGATTAATTTTGTGACTTTCTTCTCATTCAGATGTTTTCATACATTTTGGCCAGTATCAGGGATAATTGTCTTTAAAACTGTATGAACCTAAATGTTTACATACATTTAGGTTTTCTCACCAAAATGTGTAAACTTCTGTATTTGAAGAAAATTACAAAAATGGCCTCTCAAATAGTTTAGTTTTCTGAAAAGAAATAATTTAAGGTAATTCTTAAAGATCTAAAAAAAGAGAAGTTTGAACATATCTAACTGAAGACAAGATCAAAATTGTGTATCATTTGGTGAATGTAAATATCTGGTTTTAACTGTACATTTACTGCATCAACAGCAGGAGTTTATATTCAGTTTTTGATGTTCGACTCATATTTATTCTCTTGCTTTTAGGTGCAAAGTGCTGGGATGACTTGTGGTGTAATCACAGTCGGCCTTTTGTCTGCGCCAAGAGACTCAGAAGACGTTGAGGTTCCCAAAGAGGCCTGATGTGTAAAACAGAACCAGTGGAGGATGAATGCTAGGAGTTTCTGTTTACCTGCCTTTCTGNTGATATGTCTAAACATTTGGTTTACTTTACATTTAGTGCATTAACAGCAGGAGCATTTTTAAATTATTTTTGGCAAGAAGGTTTAGTTAATCATCCTTTCTGATTATTTTATGATATAGTGTTAGCTCACCTTTCATTATGTGATGTTTGATTGATTTGTTGTTTTGCTCCTAGGCGCCAAGTGCTGGGATGATGCAGGTTGTTCTGGCCATAAGCCTTCTGTCTGCGTCAAGAGACTCAGAAGACGTTGAGGTTCCCAAGAGGCCTGATGTGTAAAACAGAACCAGTGGAGGGTGAATGCTAGGAGTTTCTGTTTACCTGCCTTTTTGCACCTTCATAGAAAACTTAAAATATATTTCTGCTTCTTTACTTCATATCATTTCTCTCATTAACGCAAATTGGGGATGACACCACAAATAGCCGACAGCAGCTTTATTGTCTCTCTGTAATAAGATCAGACTGAATGAGTTATAATAATGGATCATCTAAGCAAAACTTTCTTCTCTTTTTCTGGCTTAGCAAGAATAAAACTTTGAGGAATCAAAACAAGATGGTGTGTGGTTTATTCTGACTTTGTGTTGTTCTGTTTTAACACTATGATGCACTAGTTATTACAATTTAAATATCACATTATTGCAAAGAACTTTTCACATTCTTAATATAGTATTTCTGTATGAATCCAATTATTTTGTTCAAGCATCAAAAAGATGTTTTCTTGTACAACATTTCAAGTTCACATACAAATTATGATATTCCAAAAACACTTTTTTTTTTTAATTTATACAACTTTTAAGTTTTGTCAGCAAACATTTTCCTCTCCTGTCTCCACCGGTAAATAATGTCATCGATGTGACATCATTTCCTGAATCCCTATGCAAAGAAAAATATTTCAAAAATACATTTCATGATTCAGAACAATAATCCTTTGCAATGGGTGAAGACAAGAATATCTTGGGAACAGAATCTGGATGAGAGATTACTGAGGGGTTCTGGCAACGCTGCCTGGAAGTATTCACACCTCCTCTATCTGCACTAGACAGTGTCTCATACAATTCAAGGTTTTACATTGTCTGCATTGCTCTAATGACAAACTTTCTAGAATGTACCCCAGTCTGTCTGAGATGCTAAAGCTATTTTACGTCATATATTTTGGCAATTTCAACTATAAAACTGCTTTTAAAAAAATTCTTCCTTCGTTGCCTGGAAGGTCATCTAAAATCCCTAAATAAATTCAAGTGGAGAGCAGTTCTGAGGAATTTCTTGAACTTGGTTGTGGAGCGATGGAAGTCCTATGAGGTACACAAACTGGTGTCGCAGACAGCCTGATAATTGGAGATGCAGCCAGCACTGTTTGCAGATGAACTATTCAGGTAAAAGAAAATATCACACGTCTATTTTTTAAGTTGTATCAGGACTCATAGGTTAAAGGCTATTTACTCTGCATGTCAACATTTTAGTTGATCTCCACATACAGTTAAAAGCAGAAGTTTATTTTACCCAAGTCATTCAGTTTAAGACAGATATTGCTGANTACTCCATTCCTTTTCTATATCTGAAGCTCAGTGAAAAGATCACTGGCAAAGATCTAATCAGACATCAGAGTAGCAACTAGTACCAGCATGAGCTAGTTATTCTATTTTAATCGTTTTGTGTTTCTTGGTGGGCAGCTCAGTAGAGTAGATGATGGGATTGGTTTGTTCTCTCTGGGTATCCTGGCTTCCTCTGACCATCTAAATATGAATGTTAGGTCAAAAGGTCACTCGAAACTGTCCCTATGTGTCTATGAGCGTGGATGGTTTCATGTCCTGTGTGTTTGTGTTGTCCTGTGATGGACTGGTGACCTTTCCAGGGTCTACCTGCCTGATCCCCAATGCCCACTGGAGACACCAGCAACCCAGAGACTGCAGAAATAAACAGGAACGGACAATAATGAAACAGTATTTTAACTGAAAAATATATTTTGGGACCTTACAAATTTATGAGCCATATATGCCAACTAACACTGATGTAGACATTACATTTTACTCTTCAGTCAACAGTTAAGTTTAAAACTTTATTGTGTTGGCAGATAAACATAAGGTGCATTAAGATACAGCAAAGGCAAAATGTTTTAAAACCATTAATTGCACAACGACGAACAGACGATTACAGAACTATGATGAAGCATTTCTACCCTCAGTTTTTTCTGCTTCGGCTCTTTGTCTCATTAAATGTCTAAAACAATCAAATACAGTTTTATAACAAACACAGGTGGCAGAGTAAATAAAAACTGAAGTTTTCAAATTGTGATTTAAGTTATTAAATTACAAAAGCCACTCTTATTAACCTGGAACTATGTGATAAAAGCAGTTGCTCTCAACATTGAGTTACACTTGTGCCACTCTGAGAAGCAAAAACTGTGATCAAGCTTTTGTTGAAGTCTTATTATTACAATTAAATTTATTTCCACTCTAATTTGAAAAAAAATGTTTTAATTCAACTTCATTAGACGTTTTTCAAGTATGAACAGCCTGTTTAAGTTCACATTTGTCAGTATGACTCAAGTCCAGGCTTTCACTAGGCTATTCAAAAAATATTACTTATATTAGCATTCAGAGTTGACCATATGCTATGTTTCTAATTATTTTTCTTCTCCCTACCCAAACAGTGTTTTAGCCTAAGCTTTTAAACGTATGGTTGAACATTAGGGGCGTAAAGGTTCATGTACTCTGAGTTAAGAGAATTGGCAACACACCGAACAGTGAGTTCTCCACTGTTACATCTTTACCTGACATGTCTTTAGGAATTTATTAGTAGAGGCCAGAAATCATAGTCACCTTAATTACAGTAAGTCATCTAGTGCCAGAAGGACCAAATCATTTAATATCATCTCATTACCAGAACAGGTTTGGCTATGTGAATGATATTCTGTTTAAAATGCTGCCAAACCTTCTCCACAGGATGGAGGTTTGCTCTTGAACTAGGCCACTCCAGAACATCCACCTTGTTAGTCTTCAAACCATTTCTGTGTTTTAGCTGGATGCTTCATATTGCTGTTTTGCTAGAAAATACATATTCTCTGAAGCTGTAGTTCTTTTACAGATGGGAACAAATGATCACGTAGGATTTTTCTGTGTCCTTGCTGTATTCATTTTACCTTCTCCCTTTAAAACCCTTCCAGGGCCTGCCGTTGAGAAGCTTCCCCAAATGGCTGCCACAATCACAATTTATAGTGGAGGTGTTTGCGGTGATATGCAGAGGCTGGTGTCGACCAAACATAACATCTCTTCTAATGGTCAAAAAGCACCATTTTTGTCTCATCGGAGAAAATAACTTCCTTCTACTTGATCATAAATTCTCGCACATGCTATTTGGCAAACTCTATCTCAGGCTTATCTCAGGCTTGATGCGAATTTTCTTCAACAGTGACTTAACATTTCCACTCTCCCTTAAAGCTCTGACTGGTGAAAAACTAACGTTTTGTCTGCAGAGTCTCTCCCATCTGAGCTGCTTAAGCTTGTAGCTCCTTCATAGGTCATATGTGTCCAGGTTTCCCCCTCTCTAGTCTCCCTTTATAGTCATTCTGTTGTGTGGATGACAAATAGGCAAATGACTAACTGTATTTAGTCCAACTTTATCTGCTTTGTGTGTCCTAAATGGAAATTGAATGATAAACAGACACTGCACGGAAAATAAGTAACAATTATGATTGCAAGTGGAAGCAAAGATTTGCATGCTGACCTTTGAAAAATGTTCACACTAGTCAGTATGAACAAGTGTGAAAAAACCTACCAACAAGAAGTTATCAACCAGTAGCATTAAAGTATAGGCTTTAGTTGCTACACTTTGAGCTAATGTTGGTGTAGCTCCATTGCCAAACACTTCATGCTGCAACTGTCACAACCATGACAAACACAAAGACAAGGTGTGGTTTTGGTCAATGGTGAATGATGAGGCAAGGTGTGAACTAGATCTGTTTAAAGGGTGCAGTTTTGTTGAATTTCTATCTGTGTCATTTCCCCTTTCTGGGGCAAGATCAGAAGCTCTATAAGTATCTGGTGATTCTGCAGAGAAGGCTGAAGGTGCTGGTTGAGAAGACAGATCATTCTTCATCAGGTTTGCTGATCAAATTTATACTCATCTTTTTTTTTTACCAACACTGTTTGAATTTTTTTTAACATGTATAATTTATTTTTGTTTCATCTTCAGATTGTAACTCTGCATCATCTCCATCATGAAGTTGTTGGCTGTGTTCCTCCTCGTTTTCTCCATGATGGCTCTGACCAGTGGTGACAGTGAGTATTTGTTAAATACAAACTCACCATAAACTGACTAAAACAGAGATAAAAACAGTTTAAAACACTAACCCCTGTTTAAAATAGTCACAACTATTATTGTGCTCATAAAGACTAGTGGGTGTAAGTGTGAATGTTTGGAACATCTTCTTGTAGTATACTTTACTAAAACATAACACGTACCCTTTCTTCAGAATATTTAATATATTTATTAACTTCATGTCTTCACTACTCCTTGCAAAGTACACACATCATGCTTTTGGTCTGCACAAGTGTAACTGGGTTATTTCTCGTCATTGAGGGATTTATCTGTTTTAATAAATGTTGCATCATTAAGACTAACACCATTTACACGAGGGGTCACTGATAAATCAGCCAGTCAATAAAGCTGCCCCGATTTCCTTAATTATGGGAGATCTTTGATCTATTGATTTTTACAGATGGAACCGATCTTATCCACCTCTCTTATCTACCTCAGCTCAGGGCTAAAGATCAACCACTGTCCTCTTCTGCTCTGCCGTGAAAGAGGTTTGACTGACAGACCCGTTTAGCAGGTCATGTCTGTGCATTTGCAGTAAACAATGGTCACCCTACTGTTTGCATTTAAAAACAGGCACTCATCTGTTGCCAACTCTGAGACCTTTTTACTATATTTAGCAATATTTGAATGACAAATGAAAAAAAATCAGTTAGCCAGAATCAACCAGTCAGGCTTTTTAAAGATTGCGATTGATGCAGCCTGACATGTACCTCTTGACTGAAAATCTCCATTTGTTTGTCATCAGAACGCATCGTCTTGCACAAGAAATCTTTTTCTTGTCCTTGTCACTGGAGTCAAATCAACGGTCGCTGCTTCATCTTTGTTGCTAAACCCATGACTTGGGCTAAAGCCGAGGTGATTTCCAACAACAATGTTCTATTTTCTATTGCTCTCTTTTATTTCACCACTTTTAATTAAAGCCCCGCTACTTCTTCAGATAATTTTATGTTTTTATCTGTAGAAAAACTGTCTGTCCATGGGGGCAAACCTTGCTTCAGTTCGCAACATTAAAGAGTACCGTCAGATTCAGGGTCTGATACTTGCAGCAGGTTACGAGACCAGGGAAACATGGATTGGAGGCTCTGATGCACAGGAGGTATTTTTGCCAGTCTGCTTCAATTTATTTAAATTTATTTTATGCATTTTGTAAAACACCTAAATGTCATCTACTGAACACTGTCTTTCAGGACAGAACATGGTTGTGGAGCGATGGAAGTGCTTTGCGGTTCACAAACTGGTGTCCCAAACAGCCTGATAATTTGACACGGAAACAGGAGTGTTTACAGATGAACTATTCAGGTAAAAGGAAATATCATACGTCTGTTTTTTTGTTTGTTTTCTTTTTAGTTAGCAACATGAATGAAGTTTCTCTCTAGCCGGTTAAAGTGCGGTTCGGTTCTACACCAGACTGAGCTTTTCCATTATATACTCTGCTCCTCACTATTGTGGGCAGGAGTGCACAGCAGCACTCAGCAATGAAGGTTCTGGTTCTGATGGACTAAAATAAACCCAGCTATTTAATTTTGTCTCATGGAAATTCATTACTGGCACAAACATAAAGATAAAGGCTCAGATCAGCTGATTATTTTGCTATGCATAAAAATATAATTACATTCTGGCACTTTGTATTTTTTAATGTCCAACCTTTTAGATTTAGGCAGTCAAAAGGTGTAAACCAATAGCAACACATAAACTTTATTATTATTTTCTAATCCAAAAGAAAAATAAAATTCACATCACAAGTTAATACTATGTAGTTCTGGTGTTTCACACTGTCAGCAGAAAACAGCAGCTCCGTCAGAAAGCAGCTGCTCTGCTTCTCTCTTCTTTATCACTGTCCGTATTTCAGAGTCATTCTTCTGCAAAAGTTACCACATGTGTATTTAAAGTACTACGCACTGGGCAGCTCTCTGATAGCAGACTGCATGTTCATGGGTAAATGCTGAATGCTGTTTTCAGTGATATAAATCATGAGCCAATCAACGATTGTGGTCAGATGTCAAACAGTTTCAGTGCCTACCCTGCTCAATGCTGCTAGTACACGCCGGGTTTGCTGATGGAAAATGGATCTGGCCGAGGCAGACTGAGACCAAACCGGTTAAATTCGGTATAGTGGAAAAGCGCCTATACTCTGCATGTAAACTTTTCAGTTGAGGTAAATACAGTGATACCAGAAGTTTACATTTTACCCAAATCATTCAGCTTAGGACAGATATTCCTGATAATGACCAGGTGTACTTAAACTTCTGAATTGGAAGAAAAATGTTCTCAATAAGTTCTCTGGTCTTTAGCAAATATAAATAATTTTGTTCTTGTTCTAACTGACCAAAAGGCAAGAGAAGTTTGGACTTAATAAACTTCTGACAGTGTAAAAAATATGTTTTTAAATATCTGGTTTCAACCGTACATTTACTGCATTAACAACAGGACCTCATTTTAATTTTTTGTTGCTAAAAGCTTTAGTTCATCATCCTTTGCAAACATTTTTATGATATAGTGTTAGGTCATTTAGCGTTTTCTATATATGATGTTTGACTGATCTGTTGTGTTGCTCCTAGCCGGCAAGTGTTGGGATGACACAGAGTGTTCTGCCAAGAAGCCTTCTGTCTGCGTCAAGAAATCCTGTCCACGCTGAGGTTCCCAAAGAGGCCTGATGTGTAAAACAGAACCAGTGGGGGATGAATGCTAGGAGTTTCTGTTTACCTGCCTTTCTGCACCTTCATAAAAAACCAAAAGATATTTCTGCATCTTTTCTTCATATCATTTCTCTCTTTAATGCAACCTAAGGAATGAAGCGACAAGCAAACAGCAGCTGGATTG
>NW_006801265.1:0-1885 GCF_000485575.1 Poecilia formosa | reverse complement strand
AGAGTAGCAACTAGTACCAGCATGAGCTGAGCTTCAGGTGTGAATGATGAGATGGAGATCACTGAAGGAAGGACGAACAAGAAGCTGAAAATCTCAGAGAACTGTCAGCAAAATGGACGATTCACCAGGACAATGAAGATCAACAACATTCAGCTTTCAGCCAGAATGACAAACCAACAATCCCACAAAGTTTTTCCAAATCATTCAGTGCATCAGACATCAACACAGACAGCTCAAACTTCCTGTAGCTTCTGCAGCCCGTTCAAGAGAATATTGTGATCCACTGGACCAGAAGCAGAACTGAGATCTAACAGGACAAGTAGAGACACAAGTCCAATATCTTAGGTCATCAGAGAATCATTAATGACTTTTACTGCTGTCAGTGCAGTGATGGGCTCTAAAACCAGACAGAAACTTTCCCAACAGAACTGTTTTACTGCCAACACCGTCTTATTCTGGTTTGTTACGTAGGAAGGGAAGGTGACTGAGAGGTTTATGACTGGCTGATTCATTTTGTAAGTTAATATTTTTGAAAACATCACAGAATATAACTAAAACTTAAAATGTAGTTTTCATGTAGGTTCATGAACTTTTTGAATATTCATGTTTAGATACCACATAGCGTAGACCTTAGTAAGGATGACTTAGCAATTTGTAAAAGAAAGTGAAGAAACACAAAATGACAGTTCTTCATTTGNCAAAAGATATTTCTGCATCTTTTCTTCATATCATTTCTCTCTTTAATGCAACCTAAGGAATGAAGCGACAAGCAAACAGCAGCTGGATTGTCTCTGTAATAAAATCAGACTGAATGAGTTATAATAAAAGATCATCTGAGCAAAACTTTCTTCTGTTCTTTGGCTTAGCAAGAATAAAAAATTGAGCAATCAAAACAAGAGAATGTGTGGTTTATTCTGACTTTGTGTTGTTCTGTCTTGATAGTATCCTGCAGTAGTTGTTAAAATTTAAATATCACATTATAACAAAGAACTTTTCATATTCTTTGCTATGTGGAAGTCAAACAAACCCCACTTGCTTCTGACAGCTGGATCAAAGAGATGCTATTCATGCTGCAGTTACAAAAAATAAGGTACAGCAAAATGAGATGCTACGAAAAGTTCACAGAGAACTGGTCTTCATTGGCTGAACTGGTAAAAACTTTTCAAAGACTATTGGTAGCTTGTGCCCAGTTTAGTGGTTCTACACACGTCAGTGTGATATGGAGGTAACTGCCCCTTACCACCTTTTTATCGCCTTTAATAACAGATGTATATGTATTTATACAACATTAATGTTATTTATTTTCTCTCTTTTTTTGGTTTCATTCTCTGAGAGACTGAATACAGGATAACATTCTTTATATTTAGTTAATATGTTAAAGAATTATATTTTACTCCTACAGGTCATTTGAAACATATATAAATAAGTAAAAAAAAAATCTTGTTTTGATTATTTGAAAGTTGGAAAAAAGTAAGCGCAGAGTTAAAATGCATAATAACTCTATTAATGCATATTAAAGGAGATCTCAAACATGTGGATCTGAACTTATGGCCGACTGGTCTCTAATCCCAGTGGATACCAGGGATCCATTGGATTTATATGTAGTGTGCATTTATGTTGAACCATCTAAATCCCTAAATAAATTAAAGTGCTACAAAAAGCTAGCAAAGACATAGTAAACAGTTCATCTGTTTGTAATTTAATCACTGTATAAATCCAGGCATTCCTTGATTTCCTTTATTGACGAAGAAAATCCCGTCTGAGACATCAAGGTCAGGATTTAACCTGCAGTCCAGGAAATACTCAGATGTGAGCCAGAAGAGATTGTATGAAGATAAAGCCTAAATAGTTCATCTATGTTTAAAACTAGAGAAATGTTATAAGA
>NW_006801264.1:15270-16962 GCF_000485575.1 Poecilia formosa | reverse complement strand
AGAAAAGTCAAAAACAGGCTCTTTCTCTGCACGGAGCGTCACAGCGCCCGCTGTTTTTCCAGTGGAGCTGTTGTCTTTTCAAAATAAAAGCTGGTACTATTCAGATGAGTTCCTACTGGAATAGCGTTGCACTTGGCAATCTAGTGTAATAACATCACACTGCTACACCTGCAGTTTAAAGCATTCCTGTGGTTGGTTCTTGTATTTGTTTCTTTTTTTCTCAAGTTGTAAAAGAAGCTGCTCTTTCTACAGAAACCAACTTACTGGTTACTAGTTGGCAGAAATGCTCCTTTATGTTGAGAATCTGGGGTTTTGGTTTCTGTGGGGTTTGTTTGCACCTTTTTCAGTTATCCACCAGAGGGCGCCAGGAAACCGTCTCCAGTTGGAGGGCAGGGCCCAGGTGCTGTGATGGGCAAATGAAGCCTCATGAAGCAATGAACCTTTCCAACCCTTTGCTTTGCAAAAAGGTTCGTTACTCGATGCTTCATTAATTGCTCTATAGTGACATCTGCTGGTGAAACTGTAACAGTCTTGTCACTCAGGTGGATCATACTTCCAAAAATTACTAAATGCAGTATTGTCACAAAGTTTTCTTCAAACTCATATTTAGTATCAGGAGAATCATTGAAATAATTAAAACATGTTTTAATTATTAAAATTATTTGTAGCCAATCTAATCCTGGTTTATGTTGAACATCAGTGGTTGTGTTGGGTTTTCTGTTATATCGTCAACAAATTTGACAATAAAGACATTTGATGTTTTAATGTCTTGAGAGTGCAGTGTCTGTTGGTACGTTCACTTTTTCTTGGATTTCTAATTGGCTCTGATCCCTCATATTTGGATACATGTTGAATTTTAGTTCTGCAACAGCATTAAATCTGTTTCTGCTGTGCAAGACTGATATATCTTTGCTAATCAAACTAAATAATAGTGGAACTTTCCAGAAGGTGAGAAATTGGGAGGTGGAGGGTTAATTATTATCTAAGAAGAATTTTATTGTGAGTTTAATCTCAAAGTATTTCCAGATGTCAGAGATTTTCCTCTTGCTGGCTCCATTTCAGACAATCAATCAAATTTATTTGTGTAGCAGGTTTCAGCAACAATACAGTTCAAAGAGATTTACATCATAAAATCACAAAAATATGAAGTCATAAAAAAAACAACATAATCTACAGTTGAGAAAACCAGTAACAAACATTACATGTTGATGGGTCATCAATACACATCAAATATGTTGGTCAATGTTCATTTTATTTTGGCCACTTTAGACAAATATTCTCCTGTGATGCGCGACCAAATGGACAACAACACATGACACAGCAAGGCTCAGCGCGCTTTTACTTTGAAAACCGACACGCAACATGAAGCAGTCACGTGACCGAGGTGACGCGAGGCATCGTTTGTCATAGACATAATATAAGAGTAGACCCCGCATTGGCCGCTGCGGCGCAGGAAATACGGCGGCCATCTTGGAGCGGTATACCCTCCTACTTTGCTCAACCAAAACAGCAGAAGATGCCTCAGAACTGAGGGATACTGTTGTTCGGATCTACGGATTATTGATGTGAGGGCTCCACAGACAACATTTCACAAGTAAGATGGACATATTATTGTGTATGTATTTTGATTATAATATTACTTTACTGTATTTATGTCCACCGGCGAGATACCAGCTAATATTAGCTACAGTG
>NW_006801264.1:11223-14286 GCF_000485575.1 Poecilia formosa | reverse complement strand
GAGAGAGAGAGAGAGAGAGAGAGAGAGAGAGAGAGAGAGAGAGAGAGAGAGAGAGACCACCCACGGAGGGTGAGAAGGGAATTTTATTTTTTTATACATATATATCATGCTGTATATTTCCAACTGGAAGGTGAACCACCAGCCCAGTATTCTCCAAGATTGTCCTGAATTTAACTGCATCCAACTTCCTGTCAACACCGTCCAGATTCCCACAGCATGATACTGCCACCTCTGTCTTTTAAAATGGGAATAGTTTGGTAAGGTTGGTTTGCAGTTTTTTTCTACATATAGCATTTTGTACATTGCCCAAAAAGTGAACTTTTGAAAACATGAGCAGAGCATCTGCTGTGTTTAACGGATGGATTATTGTTGTTTCCTTTCAACCGTTCAACGATCATACCATCTGCCATTAACAATGCAGTCTGGCTAAAGATACATAAATATTAACTATCTGATTGATAGCCATCTTTTTTCTAATTGCAGTCAAAATCTAACCAGAAGTTAATTCATTTTTAGCACAAAATTATAGCAACTGCTGTACCTGTATCGTGCTTTCATCAGTCCAGAGGATCCCAAAGGACTTGGCACTACATTTTATTAATTATTCACCCTTTCATTCACACATTCACATGTTGATCGTGGCAAGAGACCACTGCACTGTTATTCCACCAAATATTGTTTCTGAACTCTTCCTGAGTTAAAACCTTAGTGTTTGTCACAAATTGTTTTGGTTGCTTTCTCATTTTCTGCAAATAAATACTAAATTTTTGGTCAGAATTTTTGGAGACATGTTGTCATGGTTCATATAATAAAAGAATAAAGTTCATTTCACTCAAACATATACCTTGAAGTTTTAGTGTGAGCTGTACTATACAACCTTCAGTACATAATGCACTTCTTAATTAATTTTTATTAAGACGGTACTTTTAGATAAACATAAAAGAGAAATTGTAGAAAAAACAGCCGGAGTCAGAGGCGGGGCACCAGCGTTGAACATGGGGCCCCGCCTCTGAATACTTCAATGAGTCACTTCAAACAGACACATAGAAGTGAAACCCTGTCAGAGCATCAGCTCAGCTGCAGGCCAGACAAACAATCTCAGCAACTGAACCAAACGCTGGTGAGTAGGACCCATTATATTTGCTGAGTTTCAGCAGTGGAGCGCAGCAAAACGTTGTCCTGACGATTGAGTAGCATTACTTGTACAAGTAAAAGTAGTAATCCAAGAAACTACTCAAGCAAAAACGTATTTAGTAAAAAGACTACTTGAGTACTGAGTGACTGATCACAACATATGATTTAATATTTAAAAATGATGACAGATAGGACCAATATGTAGATTTAAGTTAAAATTTTGGTATTTTAAAGACTAAAAATATAAAAATAATACAAATAACCTAATTATAAAATAAATTTACACAGAAGAAACATTTTTCAAACTCAAATGCTTTCAATATAAAATTTATGAAACTAATACTTGTAGTAGGTAATATGTGTATTGTTTGAGAAAGGTAAAGTCCTTTCTGTGACCATATACAGAGCTTACTTTATCTTTATCAGAGGACGCAGCAGACAGAAGATTAAATTAAGACACTTTGTAACCGTTTTATTGTGTCTGGTGCATTTTTGGTTAAAGTCTGGTTGTTAGGGATATGAAATAACATAAAACCAAACTCCTGTTTTACCGTGGGTATTGTGAGTTAAAATGACTGTCGAGTTTGTCGTGTTAAGTGACATATTTCATTTTCATCTATGTTCATGAGGTCCTTATTATTTTATGGAGTTATATTCCTGATAAAGAATCTTACGTGCTGTTTTAAAATGGAGCACACCGCTCTTGGTTACTAGGGAAACTCCCGGGCTTTAGAGTTTCAGAGCTGCTGCGGAGTAGAGACATGCCAGTCTCTGCCGTCCTTCTGCATAGCGCTTGACTTCTTTATGCCTGATATATGATGTTTTCCTGCTAGTGCATTATTGTGGCCGATATCGGGGAAAGGAACACTGGGAAGGTGCTCCTGTGCCTGCGGAGGAAGAGAGAGAGGTCGTGGAGTTTCTGTGTCTGTGGACATCGGCTGCCGTCGTCATTCTGGGTCGCCATCCCAGCCAGGACAACCTCTTTCATCGTTTTGTACGAATCAGACACACACAAATAGAGAGCTCTATATGAACTATTTTTTTTTTTGCTGGCCAGCTTCTTTTAATTTAATTTATTCTTATTTTTTACCAAGGACCCTGAAAGGATTCTTTATAATCTAAGTTTTTATTTTTCTTTCTCTTTGTGGGTTTTCCTAGGAAAACTGTATGACAGCGTGAGACGAAGTTGGATGTGTTTCAGTCCAGTAACTTGCAATAAACATAACTGGTTGATAGTAAACTGCTATCTGAACCCGAGTAGATTCTGTTCTTTGGTTACACAAGCACGTTTCAGTTAGAGCAGAGCCAGTTAACCGGGGAGGAACGTCCAGCTGAAGTCCTGGGAGGCGGTTCCCTCGCTGTTTGCTTCGGACCAGTGTGAACCTGCTGCTTTCTGTTTGTCCTTTTACAACCTCTGTGGGACAATGTCCACATTGTTCTGTTTGTAGAGCAAACCTGTTGTTGTTGACAGCATATTACCAGTTAAAAACCTTTTTTTCCAAGTTAATTAAGGCTGAATCCAGGCTGTCTAAAGAGATCATCACACTCCCAAAACATGCTGGTATAGTCAGTGAAGGCCACGGAGCCGACAGATCATTTTATAAAGTAGATTCCTCTGTTCCCCAGAGAGCTCTGAAAAACGGCTGTAAATGTTCAGTCTGGGACGGATTCCTGAGCCTTTCTTTCAGTTCATCCATCCATTTGTTCATCCATCTGTTCATCTGTTCATCCATCTGTTCATCCATCTGTTCATCCATCTGTTCATCTGTTCATCCATCTGTTCATCCAATGTGTCTAGACAGCAAAATGAAACAACATGCACATTATGCCATCCTCAGACTGTAGTCATATGTTGGATTCCAGATATGAAGACGTGGCCATCCTGACTGACTCCCATCCTGACTGACTCCATCCTGACTGACTCCATCC
>NW_006801264.1:0-9608 GCF_000485575.1 Poecilia formosa | reverse complement strand
CATCCCGACTGACTCCCATCCTGACTGACTCCCATCCCGACTGACTCCCATCCCGACTGACTCCATCCTGACTGACTCCATCCCGACTGACTCCCATCCTCGGGACCTTTGCTTCATGTCTCACCTTCTCTGCCTACTGCCTCTCAGATTATGTTCAAATAAAGGCCACTAGAAAAGTCCCTGGATGGATATCTATTCCTCTAACCTTCCACACCATCATATTTTAATTATATTATCTGGGACTTCATGTAAAACACAATAAATCTTCAATTAAAATGGAAACATAGAGTAAATAACGTTCAATAATTAACAGTTAGGTTTACTCTATAAAAACTGTTGGTCAATATAACTACCTTGTGTCATTGTGATAATATGTGTCACTGTGTTGTCTGACTTTTGCAGGAGCAAAGATGACGGCAGAGGAAATCCTTGATGTTTTAGAAGAATTGAGTCAGGAAGAGTTTGAAAAATTCAAGTGGTTTCTACAGCAGCCTGAGATCCTTTCTGGGCTCCCAACAGTTAAAAGAAAACACCTGGAAGGAGCAAAAACCTTTGACATTGTGGACGTGATGGTGCAGATCTACACACTTGAACGGTGCATGGAGGTGACCTGCAAGATTTTAGGGAAAGTTAACAGGAATGACCTGCGGACAAGATTGCTTGGCAACAGGAATCCAGTAAACATGATGTGTCTGCAGCACGATAAACCTCTGGAGCTGTTCTGTAGGACCGACCAGACATGCGTCTGCTTGGTCTGCTCTGTTTCAGACCACAAGAACCACGAGTTGGTTCCTCTGAGTGAAGAGCTGAGAAACACAGAGGCTGAAGTTCAGGAGATGATCCAGGAGAGACGACTGAAGATCCAGGAGATCAGAGAGTCGGTGAAGATCAGTAGAGATGCTGCAGACAGAGAGAAAGCAGAAGGTGTTCAGGTCTTCACGGCTCTGATGGAGTCTGCTGAGAGAGGCCTGAAGGAGCTCATCAAGGAGATCCAAGACAAACGGGAAGCTACAGAGAAACGGGCTGAAGACTTCATCAGAGATCTGGAGCAGGAGATCTCTGAGCTGAAGAAGAGGAGCTCTGAGGTGAAGCAGCTCTCACAGGATGAAGATCCCCTCCACCTCCTCCAAAGCTTCTCCTCCCTGAAAGATGCTCCACCCACCAAGACCTGGACAGAGGTCAGAGTTCATCCACCACACTATGAGGGGACTGTGGTCAGAGCTGTGGTTAAGCTGGAGGAGAAGATTGGGGAGAAGATAAAGGAGCTACTAAAGGCTGAGCTGAAGAGGGTCCAGCAGTTTGCAGTGGATGTGACTCTGGATCCTGATGCGGCTCATCCTAAACTCATCCTGTCTGATGATGGGAAACAGGTGAAACATGGAGATGACTGGAAGAATCTCCCAGACAATCCAGAGAGATTTTCTACATATGTGAATGTTTTAGGACAGCAGAGTTTCTCCTCAGGCAGATTTTACTTTGAGGTTCAGGTTAAAGGAAAGACTAAATGGACTTTAGGAGTGGCCAGAGAGTCTGTAGACAGGAAGGGAATAATCACTCTTTGTCCTCAGAACGGTTTCTGGACTGTTGGGTTGAGAAATGTAAATGAGTATGAAGTTTGTGATGGACCTCCAGTCCATCTCCATCTCCATCCTGGTCCTCAGAAGGTCGGGGTGTTTGTGGATTATGATCAGGGTCTGGTCTCCTTCTATGATGTAGATGCTGCAGCTCTGATCTACTCCTTTACTGGCTGCTGCTTCAAGGAGAAACTCTACCCGTTCTTCAGTCCCTGGCCTAATGATGAAGGTAAAAACTCTGCTCCTCTGATCATCTGTCCTGTTGGTCAGGATGAATGTTGCTCTGATAGTTATTCATGGTTTCCTTCATTTGGAATGAATCTGTTTGTGACAAACTTCCAATCTGAGTGATTCTGTAGTGAAATTTTAACATGACCATCTGATTGGATCATCCTCAACCTCAGATCCATGCATCAAATTATTAGCTCTTATATCCATCCATTTTCTAACACCTTGTCCCTTAGTGGGGTTGGGAGGGTTGCTGGTGCCTCTCCAGCTAACGTTCTGGGCGAGCGGCCGGGCCATCCATCCACATGAAAGGTATAAATGATTAAAGAAAGGACAGAGAACAAAGTTATAATTAGGCAGAAGCTCCAGCTGTCCTGTCCATAGTGTCCTTAAGTTTCTAGTCTCTAGTTTTCCTAAAACTAGACACAGAAATGAATTTAAAACACTGTAGACAGAAGAAAAAAATCCATAAATAAATATCAAATATACAATGTCTGAGATATGACAGATCCAACCTTCCCCTCTTAATTAAAAGAGCTAACAAAAAGATTTCAATAAGGAGATCACAAAATAGGGAACTTCATGTGCCTCAGAGTCTCAATTCCTCAATTCTGGGAAATTGAGAAAGTTGGGTTTCCTGACTGAGGCAGAGTGTTTGGGCAAGAGTGTGTAGGTGTGTGTAGGTGTGTGTGTGTGTGTGTGTACTTCCATCATCTTTTAAAACTACTATTTAACCTGTCTGTCACGAGAGGACCCAAATCTGGGTCCTCTCGTGACAGGGGTGTCAAACTCCAGTCCTCAAGGGCCTCTGTCCTGCAACTTTTAGATGTGCCTCTGCTGCACCACACCTGAAAAGAATAACTAGGTCATTAGCAAGGCTCAGGAGAACCGATCTACACAGGGAGGAGGTAATTAAGCCATTTCATTCCACTGTTTTTTACCTGTGGCACATCTAAACACTGCAGGACAGCAGAGGACTGGAGTTTGACACCCCTGTCATTGTGAATGACAACCTGAGACCAACAGGTTAATAATCATAAAATTAAATTTTTATATTATTTAATTACAGTCAAATCACAGAAATTTTGACTGTAGTTATTTTAACAGTCATTGGTTAAATAGAGAGACTCAGCATTAGGATGATGCAACTCCACAATGAGAACAGTATGAGAAATAAGACCAGATTGGATGAATAGATGGCTCTAATAAGATTTTGTTATTTTCTCATTTTTGTTAGTATGAAATAAATAATCAAGCAGCATCTAATTAATTCTATGGTGAAGAATCAAGCTTAATGGTGAAATATTAATGTTTAAAGAAGTAGAGCCAGCATATTGTTAGTCATCCACATTTATTTGCAGTGATGAGAAATAAAACTAATAGATTTAAAATGGCTGCGACAGACAGGTGACCCGTCCAGGTGACCCCGCCTCTCACCTGGAACATTAGCTGGAGAGGCAGCATCTCCTGACCCCATTAAGGGACCAGGTGTTAGAAAATGGATGGATGGATGGATTTAAAATGGACAGTTATTGTTATGTCCTTTTAGATAAAAACTAGTTTGCAGAACCAATTCATTAATAGAGTTTTAGAGGTCTAACTATAACAATAATTCAAGGAAATGCCTAAAACCAACATGACAAGTCTTTATTTAAAACAATGGAAGTGCTAAGCTGTTTGGTCTAATGAACTTTGTTTCAATCTTTTTCTTTCTGTTGAATCATAAGACATGATAATCATGGAAAACAAGGCAAAGTTAATCTAAGGTTTAGAAGTTATATAACTGAGAAGTTGAAGTTTAAGCAGTTAATAGAAAGATGACATTTCATAACTGAGGGAAACTGAATGCTGCAGATGCACGAATGATGATACCAATAATTGGGAACTAAAATGATGTACAAAGTAAGTCTTTGTTGTTTAAAGCAAAAAAATATTGGAATTTGTGGAAATTTGATTATTTAGATTCTCATCTTTCAAGAAGTAAAAAGTCTGATTACATGAGCTCAACAAAACTGTGTGAGGTTTTGATTGGTTGCTTGGATCAAGAAAGTAAAAACAAAACAAAAACCCTGACAGCTACTTTTCCAGACTTCTAAAATGAACTACGTCTATTTCCAAGCACAAGTCATAATGGAGAAGAAGCTGCCATGACGGGCAACGTGGCTGAGGGTGGTGGCCTGTAGGCTGCTCAGTCAGGCCAGACCGTCAGAGAAAGATGCATGTTCAGGCATGAAGGCAAACAGGCTGAATGAATTCCCCAGTACTCCAGCTTAAACGGACCGTTTGCTGCTTAAACAGCCTCATCAGGCTGAGGAGATCCAGACTTTGGTTCTGGACCAGAACCACAGCCAGTCACATGTTCCTTCTGAATCATTTTATTGTGTTTTATTCTCTTTCCTTGAGAGAAACTGAACTGTTGGTTATGTTATTGAACATAAGTCAAATACATGGCGACTCACCTTGGGATTATTGATTTTACTGTCTGAATTTTTATCTTATGCTGTGCTTCAAAGTATTTGTTTACTTTGATGGTAGCTGGTATTTGGATTGTTTTTATTTCATGCTCAGTTTACTGTTTTTTACTTTGGACAAACTGGAATAATGTAGCAGGGGAGAGACCTGGACATCTGGTAACAAAAATAAATAGTACAAGCCTCATTGTTCTCTTCTCGTTTATTTTAAGTGAAGCCTGGCATAAAGCTACATCACGGTTTGAACTACACACTGGAGAATTAGCCTATCTCTATTAGGTTCTTGATGTATGAGGTTCAAAAAGAGTCAGTGAGTTGAATTCAGGAATTCCTTTTATTAATACTAAAATGCAGTGCTGGTCCATTTTTCATATTCTCCTTACGAGAGACGACAGTAAAATGGCCCCGAACAGTTTTTAGTTCTCTTTGTTGGCCTCTATCTAAGCTACACCCTATAGGGCGTAGCTTAGCCTGTCATTTCCTTTAGCCTTAGCTTTGTGTGCATGTGCTCTATATGTGTGCGTGTGTATACCGTCATGTTGGGTTCTAGTCTCTTTACCCACATACAGAACCTAATCAGGAGAACAGATAATCAGATAAAGTTTATTTTAACAATGATGAAATGTGAGATTGTGTGGTTTTTGTCCTGTAGAAGGAAGCTGGGGTCGTCTGCTGAAGAACCGTGAGAGAGAGATGGTGAGTTTGAGGTATGTTGGACAATGGAGATTCGGAGAAAAGTGGACTGATCTTACTTGATATGAGAGCCAAACATCCCGGTTCCCAACATATACGAGCATGCTAAAGATAAAAGCTTTTGGAGTTAAAAGCTAAAGCTTTTAACCTTGGAGTGGCCCACTCCAAGGTTCTGGAGTGGCTCAGCCAGCCTGCAAGCTTAAACCCCATAGAAAATTTTCGGAGGAGCTCAAACTCCATGTTTCTCAGCGAGAGCCCAGAATCCTGGTTGATCTAGAGAAGATCTGTGTGGAGGAATGAACCAGGATCCCTGCTGCAGTGCAAACCTGGTGAAAAACTATAGGAGACCTTTGACCTCTGTGACTGCAGACAAAGGCTACTGTACCAAATATTAACATTGATTTTCACAGGTGTTCCAATACTTATTTCCAGCAGTAATACACACATAAATTATTTTAAAAACTCATACATTGTGGTGGCACAGAGGTTAAGTACAAGCCACATAAGGATGCCTTAATTCTTGATGTCGCAGGTTTGATTCCCAGCCTGGTGACCTTTGCTGCATGTCTTCCCTCCTCTCTCATTGCCCACTTTCCTGTCAATTCACTATCAAACAAAAGCCACTAGAGCCACTGAAACCTTAAAAAAATCATACAATGTGATTCTGTCACAGTGGACATGCAGCTAAGATGAAACTTTCAGACCCTCCATGATTTGTAAGGGGGAGAACTTGCAATGTCACAGGGTTTATATAAAATACTTATTTTTTCACTGTACATGACAAGTGTTGTTAATTGAATTCAGTGATAGTCAAACCAGACCTTTCTTCTTGCATGATAGTAAATACAGTAAATGTCTGGAGTTTCCTCAGAACACTGAGCTCTGCAGTTCAACCAGTGTAACAGGAAAAACCTTATTGTGTTTAGGATCAGTTCAGGCCCGAGGCTGGAGCCTCAGGCATGTGCTGAGTTTCAGTTAACTAAGTTCAGCTTAGCGTTTAGTTTATTAAAGGAGAGAAGAAGCTTCAGATCTCACTGAAATGATGGTGAAAAATTCATTGTTTATGCCTCCATAATTACAAAGATAATAAAGCACATAAGAAAAATGTTGGTGTAGATTCTCAGGGATCCTGAACATCATAATTTTGAGATTTGTGTATCAAGGAAACTGTGTATATATTTACGCCCAGATTTTTAAAGAGTGAATTGGAGTAGGAAAATTAAAAAATAATGTGTATATTTGTGCAAAGAAAGCAAGGACAAACTATTTACTAGAAGTTAAAAAATGGCAAGAAGGAAATTGCAAATAACAGCAGGGATATAAACACACTGAATTTGTTGAGCAGTGATGGTTTTAAAGTTGCTGGAGGAAGGATTTCCAATAAGGCTATGCAGCAGTCTGTCACTAAACGAGCTCTCCACTTAATCTCTTTCTTCAACTTCTTTTCACAAGCAATTAAAACGTTTGTCAAGTTTCACACTTCTAAACTATTTTACTTTTGGACTGAAGGAAACAAACGCACCCCATGTGACCCATATCCGATCTTTTCATGACTGTCTGAACAGCACAGGTTGGATTCCTTTCAAATGCCCTATCTGATACGTATCTGATTCAAATGCGACCTAATATTCAGGTCGCATTCATCTGACCTGAATATCACCGATACTCGACAAACATCACTATTTTATATCCTGATACATGGAAGCAGAAAGAAAAACAACAACTATGATGAACTATAATAAGTAAGTAAGCAAACTTTATTTCACAGACATAAAAAGTCACAAAGTGCTTTCCAAAAAAGGAAACACTAATCAGTTAACCAAAATTAGCTGAAAGCCAGTCCAAAGAAATAAGTCTTGAGACTTTTTTTGAATGAGTCAGTCGACTCGGAGCAGCGCATTGCTGGAGGGAGAGCGTTCCAGAGCCTCCGACTGAAATGCTCTATCACCACGGGTTTCAAATAGGGCTGCCACCTTCCAGCAATCAAAATAAGGGACGCCCACCACGGCGTGTCACCCTGCTCTCATGGGGTGGGATGGTTGCCGCAGGATAGACAATATCTATGGCAGTATTTTTTGTTTTTAAAAAGTGATCCAGAGGGGGCGCTGTGAAGGCGCAAAGCACAACCCACATATTGAGGCCTTAGTCATCGTGGTGGTGGTCGCAGGTCGCATGTCTTCCCTCTCTCTCATTACTCACTTTCCTGTCAAACTACTTCCAAATAAAGGCAACTACAGCCAACAAAACCTTTAAAAAAAGTGATCCAGAGAGCAATCTTTCACACATAGAGTACTCCAATCAGAGCAGCACACCTTAAACATGTTTAATTAAGCAAGTGTAAAGTGTATTTGGTAAACCACTCAGGTACTAAGTAACTGATCATAACACCTAATTTAATAATCACAATGTGTCCTCAAACAGGGCTCCAAAAGTATAAAAGCTATGTGAAAATTCTGGTATTGTAAAAAGTATTACTAAAATATGTCTACCAATGAGGTAGGTTTGGAGGCTGGTTCTAGACAAATTTACCACGAGGGCCAAGGTAGTCAGGGTTTTTCTTGGCAACACTTAAAAAAGGATGAAACAAAAAAACAGAGCAATATTTCATCATTTGACATATCAAGTGAGCCAAAGAGCCACTTGTGTATCCAGAGATTCAGGTTGCAGATCCTGATCTAGCAGATGGAAAGCATGATCCTATCTCCATACAGCAGCTATAATTTTTAATTCATTGTTAAAATATTAGGTACACCTTGCTAGTACCGGGTTGGACCCCATTTGCCTTCAGAACTGCCGTAATCCTTTGTGGCAGACATTCAACAAGGTACTGGAAACATTCCCCAGACAGTCTGGTCCATGTCGACATGATAGCATCACACAGTTGCTGCAGATTTGTCGGCTGCACATTCATGATGTGAATCTCCCATTCCACCACATCCCAAAGGTTTCTATTGGATTGAGATCTGGTGACTGTGGAGGCCATTCGAGTTCACTGAACTCATTGTCATGTTCAAGAAACCAGTCTGAGATTATCGGCGCTTTATGAGATGTCGCGTTATCCTGCTGGAAGTATCCATCAGAAGATGGCTCACTGAGGTCATAAAGGGATGGACATGGTCCATACTCAGGTGGGCTGTGGCATTGACATGATGCTCAATTGGTACTAATGGGCCCAAAGTGCCAGGAAAATATCCCCCACACCATTACATCACCACCACCAGCCTGAACCGTTGATACCAGGCAGGATGGATCCATGTTTTCATGTTGCTGACGCCAAATTCTGACCCGACCATCCGAATGTCTTAGCAGAAATCCAGACACATCAGAACAGGCAACGTTTTCCAATCTTCTATTGTCCAGTTTTGGTGAGCCTGTGTGAAATGTAGCCTCAGTTCCCTGTTCTTAGCTGACAGGAGGCAGCCGGTGTGGTCTCCTGCTGCTGTAGCTCATCTGTGTCAAGGTTTGGCATGTTGTGCGTTCAGAGATGCTCTTCTGCATGCCTCGGTTGTAACAAGTGGTTATTTGAGTTTCTGCTGCCGTTCTATCAGCTCAAACCAGTCTGGTCGTTCACCTCTGACCTCTGACATCAACAAGGCATTTGCTCCCACAGAGCTGCCACTCACTGGATATTTTCTCTTTTTGGACCAAAAACCCTAGAGATGGTTGTGCGTGAAAATCCCAGTAGATCAGCAGGTTCTGAAATTCTCAGACCCGTCTGGCTCCAACAACCATGCCACATTCAGAGTCACTTAAATCTCCTTTCTTCTTCGTTCTGATGCTCGGTTTGAACTGCAGCAGATCGTCTTGGCCATGTCCACATGCATCAAGTTGCTGCCATGTGATTGGCTGATTTGACATTTGTGTTGATGAGGAGCTGGACAGGTGTACCTAACAAAGTGGCTAGTGAGTGTATACTGTATAGAAAAATATATTTCATAATTGTAATGTTAATCTTTGGAGGAAGACCAGGATGAAAACACAGACATTCTTCATCTAGAGGCAATTTTTCTCTCATATTAAAACTATTTCCATCTTTTTATGAGGATTTGTCCAAGATTTTCTCTGCAGAGCTGGGATTGTAAGTGTTGATGGACGAAAACAAATACAGATAAACTTTCTCCTTCACTCTTCCAGACTGCGTAAAATGGCATTAAAATTCACCATTTCATTTCAGAACTAAAATGTTAGGATCTGTGTAGTTTCTGTCTGTCTAGTCCTGTTTTCCCTTGAGTCTGTCTCGATTGATCCCAGCTGTGTGTCGTTCCTGTGATTACCCTCCCAGTGTATTTAGTCCCACCTGTTGTCAGTGTTCTTTGTCGGATCGTCGTCGTGTCTCACGTCTGTGTTCTGTTCCTGTGCTACCAGTGATTTTCTGTTCCTCTTGGTTTTTGTCCTTAAATCATCTCTTATCATGACTACCTGGGATTACCGGCGTCTCTCTCACCACCACCAACAACCACACATCATGACAGAACGATCCGACCAGAAAAGAGGTGAGGACGCCTGCGTGTGGGGGAGCGAGGCTTGGTTCCAGCAGCAGTTGGAGTTGGCTCAACGGGATCTCTCCAAGGACGTAGAGATCTTGCCTTCTCCGCTGCTGCGGGGGGAACTGTGTCTTGCCTCTGACCTCGACGCATCCAGG
>NW_006801263.1:2987-15292 GCF_000485575.1 Poecilia formosa | reverse complement strand
ATAATTATATGATCGGAATCGGTGATCGGCCCTCATTGGTGATCGGTATCGGGAGGAAAAAACCTGATCGGCACATCTCTACTATTTAGCTATTCTAAATTACAAATATGCTTAAGAAAGTTGCATGAATAGAAAACCAAACATGTTTTAGGGTTTTATTCCAAAACGTAGGTCAGTTCTGACAGAAAGGATGAACGTTTTTAAACAACCTCCAACATAAAAAGGTGGATCTTTCAAAATAGGTCATTTCTCAATGACAAAAACCTTGTTAAAGCAGCTCCTGCTCTACAAAGCTGAGTCCATTTCAAATAATACGGTGCACCACTTGATGATGTAATGTTGACGAGGGCCTGGTTACCAACACACGTGCAATTACACCTCTATTACCCGTTTTAATGGGTGACCTAAATTCACAAGAATGAAATTATACAATTTGACTAAAAAGCTCAAAGCACTCATTTGCAATTTTTTTTTTCCAATCAGAAATTAGGACATTAAAAAAAAAAAACAGAGCTTACCTGATTGAGGATCCCGAAGAAATTGTATGGCCGTTTGGGTCCAGGAGTCAGGGTGGCGTCCACACAGACGAAGGAGTAGTTACCAAACGGGGTGGTGTGAACATAATGAAAAGAGCCTACTTTCTGATTGGCTGAGTATTTTCTAGGAAGAGGACAATACAAGCAGAGGCGAAGTCAGCAGCAGAAGGGCGGCACGGTGGTCCTGTTCGGAGCCTGAGCCTCAGAGATAATTTAATGCATTCTAAATAAATAAATTAGCCTCGTCTCACAGATGAAAAATCAGGACATTAAGGATTATTAGGGAGGCAGGAGACAAATCAACATTAAGGGAGGATGCAAGGGAACGATAAAGCATAATAACTGTCAAAAGGCAACGCAGTGAGAGTCTGATCATGTAGATTCGGGTTCTATTTTGGTCTATGTGAACTCTAATCTGCTTGCAATGTGGTGAGACTCGTGTTTCAGGAGCACCGAAGACAACGCACATCGATCAGATTTATGCTGCGAATGCTTGAGCTCAACATTGAGCAGGAATTCGGTGGCATATTGATTATTTACTAACCTGTAATAATTGTTGACGCTATCCAAAGACATAATGTTGAAGGCATCTGTAAGCAAAACAAAACGGGAGAGAGTGAGAAGCATCTCAAATACACATAAGTTAACAAGGTTTTTCCAGTTTCAACAACTCAAATGTAAGACTTTTTAAGATCATTATGAATAAAATTCAAGACCTATATTGGGCAGAAAACAACTGGATTTTTTGTTTTTTAGGGGAAAAAAAGCTGTGAAATTTCTGGTGTGGCTCATGGCAGCCAAGCTTCTTTGTAGAGAAGAACGTAGCCTTGTATGTGTTGACAACAGAAGCGAGCCAGTGGCTAAGACAAACATCATCCAGCTAACTGTTGATAAACTTACACACACCCAAGATAGACACAAAAAATTCAGCTAGCTATCTGCTAATGCTAGCTAGGCTAGCTATAGCTATAGCTAGCATTGTATGTGTATAGCTAGCCTAGCTATTAGCTAGGTTGTATTAGCAGCTTGTTCCCTCACAGTACGGGGGGTGTGAAGATGTCTGGGCACAACTCAAACTTTTGCTTCAAAGAAAAGTCCCACAAGAAAAAAACCTACATAGAATATACAAGATTAAATAATCTAAGAATAACCTAAGAGCTGTGATTATGTATTTAAAGCTAGCTTATATTTTCTGTAATGACTTTAAGATATTTTAAAGCCCTAATTTTGGATACATTAATTTAAGACACCAAAAAGGTGTCAAACTCAAGGTCAGCAGGCCAAATCCGGCCCACCACACCTATTTTATGCGGCCCTCTCGACTTTGGAGAACCACATAAATAGAACCTTCAAGATAAGTTGTATGCCTAAATATTATTTCATATTTATTTCATGTCAAATCAAATAATTTATTGATTCTAATTGTTCCAAATTTTATTCAGTGCGAAAGCATTTTCATGAATATTTAAATATATGAGGGTCTCGGTGAATGCAGGGAAAGCTATTTATTTATATTTTAACTGTTTGTTAATGGGTAGTTTCATCAATCAATTCTGCAACAGCCAGATTATTGACGCCCTCTTTAGGACGTCAATGATCTTGACGTGGCCCAAAGTGGAAATGAGTTTGACACCCCTGATTCAACAGGATGTAATTTAATTGAAAACGAAAGTGACTGTGTGGAACTGTACGAGTAAATTGATGGGGATTTTCTGCTTTCTGAAAAGGTGGTGAAGATGGCCCGAGTCAGAAAAAATCTCCCTTCTGATCCCTGAGAAAAAGACTTTTGTAAACTCTCAAAATAAGGAGCTGTCCCAATAAATCGGCAAGCTTTTGGTAACATTTAACAGCGCTGTGGTTACCAACCATGATTTCCTCGAATATCGATCCACTTGGTGCGCTCCATCACTCGCGACTTCTTCAGGGCGTTATGATAGGCCTGCCATTCCACCTCGTGCTGGAGGGAACCCACCTTGCTCTCTGTTTTGGCATCTGTCAGGTCCCCTGAGTAAAAACAACAACAAACGGTCATCTTTTTTGGGCTGTATGAAAATGACTGCATGAACATGCTTCCTGGGATTTTACCTGTCGCGAGCACTAGAGCCGGTTTGATCACATCGATGGTGTGGGTGCAGAACTTCTCAAAATCCGGAATACGTTTTGGGTCGTGAAACCGACTGATGTGAATGTCCGACACCTTGGATCGGACACAAAAATAGGAAGAAAACAAAGAAATAAAATGGTGCACAGTGCCTTAAAAAAGTATTCACACCCCTTGGTGTTTTTGTTTTTCCCTCCAAATTTTGTCACATTGCAATCATAATCATCAGAACACGTATGTGGTGAAATGGACCAGTGAAAATCCAGATCTAAATCCGACTGAAATTTGTATTATGACGGTGAGAAAATATGAAAAGGTATAAAAGGTGTGAATACTTATGCAAGGCATTGTTGTCAGCTGTAAAGAACAAGGTATCAAAGTTTGAACACAACCTGCTGTGGTGATGAATCACCTTTTTTATCTGGCATAATACTTCGGTGGTCAGTGACCCTGTCAGTCATTCAAAAAGCCACCAACGCCTGTTTTTAGCTCCGTAAAGCCAAATCCATGCATCATGTTCAGACTAAAGCATTAAGGGGTTTGGTTAGACTTCATCCTGGGGACTGTCACTTGAAAAAAAAAAAAAATGGAAAAAGAAAATGATAGCCCACCTGTACAAACCAGAAAATGTTGTTCAACTCGTCCCCGGGAAATGGTGGAGAGCTTCCCTTAGGTCCATCTCCATCACTGGCACTCGGGTGCCGAATGCTGCGTTTAGGGTGCCAAGCCGTGTCATAGCTATCCAGCACCCAAGAGGTGATGAACGCCAGAGCCAGTCCGAGGACAACCAGCGCACCGAACAGCTTCAGCATCCTCCTGTAGTGGCGAGAAAAGGGGGGCTAGCTGCCGCCGTCTGTCCCGGACAGGGAAAAAAAAGCTAGCTACTGGCGGCGGAAACAGCTGAGGGCACGAATCACACCAACATTGATATTACACACCAGCTAGCTACATGGCTAAAGCTAAGGCTCAGACCGTTTTTGTTGCTGCCATCGCGGCCACGGGAGACGCATTGAGATGCTTGGTTCATTCACGGCTCCGTTCGGCTGCCTTCAGGGACAGACAGGAAGTATATCGGAGGTTTATCCAGCTGTTAGCTGCCTACCAGCTTCCTACAGCTTGAACCGGTTAGCGGGGAAACGACACCACCAAGACAACAGAGATTATGTGAAAACAGGAGCTCCCACTCTGACATTATTTTCAGTATCGCCTCCACCTGCGACCCTCTTCCGAATAAAATTCACCTTCGGGAAAAAATTAATTACTTAAGATCTAATCAATTTACTACCGCTTGAGGAAATTTTTGGGACGTGGATGTATTTCAATTTTATGAGCACTATGAGTAAGGCAAGGGGAGTATAGCAGAGGAAACCATTTGGATTTGTTGAAGATTAAAACAAAAAAAATACTGCGAACGATTTTGCCAATGATAGTTTATGTTTTAGAACATAGCAAAAGTACAACCGTAAGTAATAAAAGTTATGTTAATAATCAGTCGGCCAGTAATCCAGATCAACTAATTTATTTTACCGATCATTTAAACTCTTTTTTTCTGTCTGTAAATGCATCAACTAGGATGTTCTTTGATGCAATTTGGTTAGTTTGTTAAAAATCACAATTTCTACTCTTTCCAAATAATATCTGTCCAATTCATTTATTATTATGCAGTCCACGCCATGTTTACGACCTACACTCTCCTATAGGTTATGTAATAAGTTAGCTACATTAATCTTTAGCAAAACAATCAAAAGCAAAAAAATTTTCAGTTCTCTATATTTCATTATATATACACAACAAAGCTCAGGGTCTTGTGGTGTCCATGGGGAAAAAACATTGACTTTATTGTCCTTAAGCCACTGTTATAATTTTGCCTGCGTTCTTTTAGGGTATCGTCCATTTGGAAGACTTGTTTGCACCCAAACGTGGCTGACGTCTTTAAATGTTGCTTCAATATTTTTACATACAGTTCTTTCTTCACGATGCCATCTGGTTTATGAAGTCCACCAGTTCCTTGTACGATTCAGACCCACAACCTGATTCAGCCAACCCTATATTTCACACTTGTAATATTGTTCCCAGGATATCTCCAAAAATGAAGATTTCTGTCCCTGTGTGCGTTTGAAAACTGCTTTTTATTTATTTATTTTTTTTCTTTTGGAGTAATGGGTAATGGCTTCCTCCTCGCTGAACGGCCTTTCAGCCCAGGACACACTACGAATTGACACCATCTTACTAGCTTCAGGCAGCATCTTCACAAGGCCTTTGACTTTTGTTCTGGAGTTTATTTGCACAGTTAGGACCAAAATACAGACACCTGTGGAACATGGGATCGCCTTTAAGCATCTAAATTTACTAAAAATAAAATTTCCCTTTCTATGTTCACTTCTACAGGTCATATTTATCATAACATTTATGTTAATCGCGTTAACATGATAAGCAGCAAGACTCAAATACTTATTAAAGAGTTTTCCTGTTAGGCATGGGTCACACAGATAAACATTTTCTAAATCTAATACTGACGTTGCAGATGCAGTCTTCAACTCACGGGTTCCCTCTAGTGGTCTTTTAAAAAATTGCACTTTTTCCAAATTAAACCGATTGCATCATTTCATCAGATGCACTGGATTTTCTGTTTAGATAATGCGGTTTTTATAATAACAATGATATTAGTAATTGTAAAAATAGTAATACTAAGCGTATTTGACAGACCATCTACTGCGCGTGCGTGGAGCTGTAAAACTGTCAGCGCGCTTTAAATGTCTCCCCGTGCGCGCGACCGAGCTGTTGCGAGGGGCGATCGGATCGGGGCCGCGCGCAGGAAAGCGGATGACCACCAAGGAGCTGTCACGTCACGGATCCGCAGCGAGATGCTGAGGTGACAAGCAGAAGAGGGAACGGCACGACCTTTCTCCCCGTCCCTCCACACACACACACACACACAGTATTTCCCCTCACACCGGTTCTGTTTTTTTTTTTCCTCCGATCACGCCAACACCGCCTCCCGTCTCCCTCTATCCCCATGGACGGTCCGCGCGTCATGGCATTCCTCTCGATGTCGTACGCGCCGCTTCGAAACCTTGAGGATATTTTGTAACCACACCCGGCTCTTCTTTGGATCAAGGATTGCCGAGGTAAGGTTCCCCTCTTTTTTTTCTTCTTCTTCTCCGCCTCTCGCGGTTATGCCTGTTGTTTCCACCACTGCAAGCGGCCGCTGCAGCATGTGGGGTTTATCCTGCACGGCGTCAGGCTAACCTCATCGGCACGGTCGGCAGGATGAGTTTGCGTGGCCTGTGGACGCGCCTGAGTAAATCTGCTGTAGCAACCCAGCCTCGCCGTGCAACAGCTCTCCGTAATAAAGCCGGTTGGTTCATCGCAGGAGAAGGAGGAGAGGTAGTTTGGATTTTTCGACGCAGCATGAGGGGAAAATGAAATGGCGCAGCTGGACATTAAAGACAAACCGGAGCGATTTCTGTTGGCCCTCACCCCCGCCCCCCTTTTTTTAGTTTGTGTTTATTATTATTGTTTTACGTACATCTGTTATTTCAGTAGTTTTAGCGAACCAAATGCAGCTCTTTAGTTGCTTCTAAACGTGTAGATCCATGTCTGACCCTCCAGAGCCGGCCCCAAGGTGTTGTAAGGCCTTAGGTAGAGTTCCCCCCCCCTCCTCACCTACCTCCAAATTTAAAGGCACCAGCCACACTTTCCCTGTATAAACAAATAGCATTTTACATATTATGATTTATTAACATGCTCTATAATGCTTTTGTGTGTACATTTATCAGGGTTATCACTATGATAATGTTAGTTTAGAAATGTGTCAAAAATTATGCAAGAAGTGTTTTTACAGGCTGAAGGACATTCAGTAGAAGCAGACTCAAAGATATATNTCTCCCTCTATCCCCATGGACGGTCCGCGCGTCATGGCATTCCTCTCGTTGTCGTACGCGCCGCTTCGAAACCTTGAGGATATTTTGTAACCACACCCGGCTCTTCTTTGGATCAAGGATTGCCCAGGTAAGGTTCCCCTCTTTTTTTTTTCTTCTCCGCCTCTCGCGGTTATGCCTGTTGTTTCCACCACTGCAAACCGCCGCTGCAGCATGTGGGGTTTATCCTGCACGGCGTCAGGTTAAAACCATAAGCTTAAAAGTTTTTTTTTTTTTTTTAATCTTAATGTATTTCGGATACACCGACACAACGGTGTGCATAATTCTGTCCGAATAGTTTACAAACAGAAATCTTGAAAGTGTGGGGGGCATTTGTATTCATCCCCCTGTCCTAATATCTTGTCAAACAGCGCTTTACATCCATTGCAATGGGAAAAGTTTACACATCTAGAAACTGAAATTCTGCGCGCATCGTTCTTCTAAAGCCTTTTGTGAACAGCAGTTTTGACATTGCGTGATGGTGTAATTGTCATGCAGTGTTAGCTTACAGCTAGCTACGGTTTTGCATGTAGACCAGAAAGTTACAATTTGGTCTCATCTAACTGGAGCGCCATATTCCAAGGCCGTGTCTTCAAGGCTTGGGGCAAACTGCAACCTGATGATTTATGGGTTGCATATTGTTACTTTTCACATCCTTTATTATGATGGATGGAAGAGATGGTCAGAACTTCCTCTCTTTCTACTCTTTGGTCCTGCTCTGCATCCATGAAACCTCCTTTTCAACTTCTATCAAGTATTATTGAGCTTTTGAGATGCTATCCAGCTGTTCCCAGTTGCAAAAATAACACTTTGGCCACTGAAATCATAATACTCTATTTTTTTCTTTTTCACATACCATCTGAATACAAATCATCTTCTTGCTATAAAATCGTCAGATTGCCTTTTCTGAACATAATCCCATTTCTGTCCCAGTGTTGTTCTGTTTGCTTTTGCCCTTTTTGAGGTGTCTGCCTCCCTCTATAACCCAAGTAACGAAGATAGGGGGCGGCGATCTACGAGGCGCAGGACCTGCTGACGCGGGGCAGCGTGGCGCTGAAGGTGGAATCGGCCCAGCAGCCCAAACAGGTGCTAAAGATGGAGGTCGCCGTCCTGAAGAAGCTCCAGGGTGAGTGGAAATGGGCTCGGCGGATTCATTTACAAGAACCGATCGATCCACGCCTACACAGTGACCTATTGATTTGATTCAACATGCATGTACTTTTTGTCATTGGGTGAATGTTGTAGGGAAGAAGAAAACCGTTTTTACATAAATCTTGTTGAAAACACAGGAAATGGCATGTTGAGTGTCAAACCCATGTGTGGATCAGTTCTGGGGACAGATTGTCTGAAATTCAATTTGGGTGACACTTCATTTTTGCTGCAGTATCCTGATTGTCAATTTCTTCTTACAATTCATCAGAAAATTTTTGCATAGGCTCAATTCGTTTCTTTTCCTTCTTTTTTTTTTACTCCAAACTCTACTTTATTGCTTTTTAACCAGCATGTTGTGTTTCTTTTACCCATCTGAGATGAAAATCGATGAGCTGGGATCATGTTTGCTGTCTAATGGCCTCGACCTGCAGCCCTGTGATTCTGCTGCTTCCTAAGGGAGCCTGCATGTAACTTGAGATGAACTCAACTCTAATCCCCCATCGCTGCTGATCCGTGCAACTGTCGAGAGTAAACATTGACCAACAGTATCATTCCAAGGCTCATTGGTCATCCCGCTCTCATCACGAGAAACACACTACTACGTGGTGATGGAGCTTCAGGTCAGTGTTGGTGGAGGGATACGCCACAGAGTCAGCCATGGAGCAATGTCACACGCCTTCACTCCAAATACAAAAACAACAGGTTCTTTCTTTTATTTGTTTTTACAACGTGGAAAAATGTGACGTNGGTTGATCTCATTTCATCACACGTTTAACACATTCATCTAAGTTTCTTTGCTAATCCAAAACACATCTGGATTGCTTCATGTTGGGTTTTTGTTCACTGAACTCTTTTGGAGTATAAAAAACGAAACCAAACAAACAAACAAAATAAACTTCTGGAACCAGCGTGTTGTTGAAGCGTTCACATTCCTGAGAAACAAACGGCTGCTTTCTGAGAGTAGAAACAAAAATCCAAGTCGGGTTCAGGATTTCGGAGAAAACTGGCGTAAATGTGAACATCACTGGCAGTCGTTTGCACCTAAAGTTAACTTGGTTTACAGCTAAAATTGTCAACTTACCTTCGCACAGTCCAAATGCCGATTTGATTTACTGGATTTCTGTGTGGACTGAACGAAGAATATGAAAGTCTCGGTTGCTTTTATCGCTCACAGGTTCCAGTGGAGCAATATATAAATATATATACATATATATATATATATTTTTTTTAAAGTGCTGTACTTCTACTTCCTGTCTGATTTGTGTTCCAAGGTAAACATTGGGAGCAGTTTGGCAACTCCAGCCTTCGTCCATCAACAAAACCGAGCTTTGGAGGAGAACATAAAAAAAGAGATGGGGGGGAAAAAAGAAAAAAAAAACTTTCTTACTCATCCTTTGGCAGTGGTGAAGTGGCGTTTTGGCCAAGGCAACATATCCAAAAAGTGCTAAATCTCAAGTAAATGAGCCATCTTGAACCACAGCAGAATACAGTATACTGTCAACCACAGTAGAAGTTGGAATATTCCTCTTATGGATAAAACTAGACACACTGTCTTGCAAAAGGTACACACACCCTTCAAGCTTCAGCACATTTCGTCAGGTTAAAACGACAACCCTCCATGTCTTTAATTGGGATTTTAGGTGATCGGACAGGGTGTCATTTAATCTCAGAAGAAATTTGTTAGTGAGCAAATGGAGTGAAGGACTAAGGAACTGTGAAACATGGTGATGGCAGTGTCATGCTGGGGAGGCTTCTCTCCGGGGGGTGATTTTGTGTGTAAGTCTAGAGTTCCTACCGAAATATTAATGTCAACATTTCCAGATTAGACATTTGTTACAGCTGCACCATAAATCAGACGTTACTGTGTGCAAATTAGCAAACCGTAAGAACACTTGACTGATATATTTTGTGAGATGTTATATTTAAAGTGCCCTGCATTGTAGTAATTATTTTTTGACTGAATAAGATTTTCGATCTCCACATTATTCCTGCTTATACAGGAAAGTGGGGACATTTTAATGAAGGGGGGGGGGGAAAGTCTGGAAATTGTGGATCGATATAGTCATAGCAATATCCAGAAAAAGTATCATTCAGAATTAGTATCGCACTTAAATGTTTCCCTGATATTGTGCAGCCCTAGAAATTCTCATGAATTTTTACAGCTGGCAAGCTGTAAGGAAGACAGGCAAGGAGGAGGAACACAGCGAAGAGAAGAGCTGCAGGAAGCAGCCAAGGAAGGAAAAGGAAAACAAAGAGGACGAAGTAAGGGCACAAGGAGAAAGAGAAGGAAAGAACAGACAAATGGAAGAAAGGAGATAACATTTAGAAAATGGAATCCTGACTAAAATCTGGAAATGTTAATATTTGTTAATACTCCTTCCTCAAAAGAAGCATAATAACCGTGAAAAACATCAAATAGGCTGGAAAAGACTTGAAACTAGAGCAAAGAATCACATTCCAGCAGGTCAGCTGCCTTAGAAATACAGAGCTGCAATGAAATGGTTCTGCTTAAATTACCTCGTCAAAGTCTAGCACTAAAGTCAGACCTGAAAATCGGGAGTAAGACTTAAAAATTGCTTTTCGTCCAGTCTGACCTTGGAGGAGTCCAGGGGGAATAGACACATCCCTAAAAAGACGTAGTATCAACTTTGCAAGATTCAATACAAATCCAATAAAATCCCAATTAAATATATTAAACATCATGGTTTTAAAGTGACAAAATACGAATAAATACTTTTGCAAGGCAGTGCGTTATGTGCCCTTTATGCATCCTAGATCCATTTACCCTTAAAACGCTGTACAGATTGCTATGAATATGGCCACAAATGTGCTCGTCTGTGTTTCACAAGAACATGCATATTAAGTAAACGATTCTATCTAGAAACAGGAGAGTTCGGTGTTGTTCTGTAGAGAAAGAGAGAGGAAAAGACAGCCGTCGCTGGGGGGACAAGGACGAAGAAGGAAGGAGGGAAGTCGGGCTTTCAGGGTGAGGAGAGACAGCAAAATGTATCTGTGAGTCAGGCTCAGGGTGCAACAGTGCAATTTACTGTCAAGAGGAAGAGTTGCTCTTGCCGCTGTCGCGAAACAGAGGGGCGGGGCCCGTCCAGGCCCAGTAGACCAGGGCCACGCCGAGCGCCAGGGCCCACGTGCGGACGGGAGACAGGAAGAAGGCCGTGACGCCGTAGGTCTGCAGGAGGAAGTAGCAGGAGTGGGCCTGCCAGGTGAGCAGCAGCAGCATGAAGACGTGCACCGCCACGGTCCGGCCACGGCGGCCCGGCCGTGCCAGGTGGGTCCACAGGGTGTTGCCGTGGCAACGGTGATGAAGGCTCCAGCAGAGGTAAGAGGTGAGGGGAATGTTGAAGAACAGCAGCTGCCAGAAAGAAAGTGAGATCACTTATTGTGCTCTTTTTTTATTAACCTAAATAAGTCTGGACAGCAGGGATGCAAGTTATTGATTAATGAGTTAATCTAAAGTTAATTGATCTAATTGATCAACTAATGATTAATTGATGAGCTGACATTTTCTCAAAAACCTGAGTTGCTGAATTAGAAAAAAATAAAACATTAAAATATTTTGTATTAAAGACTCACATTATTAACCTTTGACATATTTCTAAACTATAACAAAACAGGAAGCTCTTAGGTTGCTGAATAAACCATTAACCAACAATTAACGGGAAGTCAGTTAATTGATTACATCCCCAGTCTGGACAAAGATGAATTAAAAAACTCCAGCAGGCTAAGAATATTGCTGATTAAATATTTACATGGATTTCCAAAGGCATGTTGCACACATGAAATAAAAAAAAGAAAAAGAAAACATGCCTACAAGGAGTCTTGCATAGAGAGATGCAGAAGCGATCAATATAATCAATAGTCTTACTTGAATGACTCCAACAACATAAGTGAGACTTCCTTCCAGGAAATGGCCGTCGATGAAAACGCCGAAGGCGAAGCAGGCGCCACTGTGTCCGTCTATCATCTCTCCGATGAACCACGGACCTGACAGGAGACACATGAACAGTTCATTCTTCCACAGAGTGAAAGAATCCATACATCTATCCAGTGTCCAAACTCTGGACAGGTCACCGTTTTTTCCATTTTTTATATATATATTTTTAATTTAAGCTAGCTAGCTAGCTAGCTAGCTAGCTAGCTAGATAGATAGAGCTTCAATTAAAAATGCCCTGAACGTTTTTCTTCTATTTCACTGCTATGCACAACTTTGTGTTTATCAAATAAAATCCTCCATAAATACAGTGAAGTTGGTTGGTTTTAATGTGACAAAGCAAGAAAAAGTTTCTTTTGCTAAACGTCTGCTACAATGAAATAATTATTGTTTCCAGCTTTAAGTAAAAAAAAATAATAATAATAATCCCTGAACTTCCCTAAGAAAAACAATATTACTGTATTATTGTCTTTATCTTTATTTACAAGTACATGAAGATAATCTCCTGATAGTGAGAATTTATAAATTTGTAGTTGGGTTTTGCTAAGCGATTATGGGAGCCTCATATCTATCCTACAGCTGAGTGTTTTATTTATTTATATCTTCCTCTGTTTAAATAGAGATTAGACGCCTAGTCTAAACGAGAT
>NW_006801263.1:0-2136 GCF_000485575.1 Poecilia formosa | reverse complement strand
CTGTGTTAGCTTGGCTAATAGCAGCGGTGGCTAATCTACCACAGCGATCACTTATTAATAATCGCAAAATACACATCAAGCCTAAAACCATAAAACTGTAACGAACTAAATGTTCTGTACTATGTGGGGGTAATGTTTGCGTGTTTTTGGTGCTGAATCCTGACACACAAGGTTACGGTGTTGTCAGTTGCTACGGCAACGAATCTGCTTGTATCGTAAAGCCAGCAGAGAGAGAGAGAGAAAGAGAGACAGAGAGAGAGAGAGAAGAATGAGTAGTTTTGAGTTATTTTTCCCATTGCATAGCATTAAATGAATCATACATACATCTCCAGGTTTCACTTTAACGGATTAGTTGACTATGAACGGCATGTAAAAGAGTAGTCTGATTAGGCGGTGAAATAACTTGGTGGTACAACCTTTTATCACAATAGTTTTATAACATGTTTCACGAATTACCTAATTTTGTTCGACATCCTCCATATAAAATCTGAACTATTGCCAAATTATTGACCCAGCGCTGTTTCTCTTCGGAACTAGACTAGTTCATCTGACTCCTCTCCAGTTACCGTCTCATTCACGGCTCGCCTCAAACTCTCGCTATCGCCATGTTGTTCGTTTTCTCCGCGGGAGGGATTAGTGATGCATTCATAGGGTGTCGGACAAACAATACTCGCAGTGAATTTGACGGGGAAAGTTTCTTATTTGAACGGCAATTTATAATCGATGGTTGCACAGCCATGTTAACTACGTAAATTGAAAATATCGTGATACATTGAGTATACTCGATACATCGCCCAAACCTATTACAAAATGAACAAAACTGTTTATTTCAGAATACTTTACCGAGAGAATGAGAAAACAAAACTGATAGGAAAATGTTCTAAAAAAATGTGCAGATGTATCGTTACACAAGTATTCCTCTATAAATCCAGCCTATTATTTCTAATGTGTTTTTTTTTTTATTTCTGTGAGTACATAAGTGCATCTTGACAAATTAGAATCTGATCAAAAATAAAAGATATATTTCAAATCTCGATTTTTGTTCATTTTGATGATAATGTTCATCAAAACATTATCATCTTGCAGTTCGAGAAGATTCAGTACATCAGAAAAGGTAATTATTTCATAAGAGATGCTGGACTGAACATTCTATAAGTATTATTAAAAATAATTATTTAAATATTGTTTTGTATATTTTTTTTATTAATCTGAAACAGTGAATGTAAGACTGAAGAACAGCAGGTTACCTACCTAAAGCTGTGCACAGGTTCAACATCAACAGAGAGTAGTAGTACAGGTCCATTTTACTGATGAGGTGGAGGGATACACAGCTTTGAGAAAAAAATGCTGCAAAATAAATAAAAAATATAATTAATTAATTTGTAGCTCCTGTATTCTTCAAATTCAAATCTCGGGTTGAACTAGAACGCCATTTTCATCTAAAGCTCCAAAACATGGCATCGCGACTCTGCAGCATCTCACCTCTGCTGGAGGAAACATGGAGGAACCTGAAGGCGATGAGAACGGCGACATTCAGAAACACCATGAATATGAAGAGCGCTCGGCCCAGGATGTAGTGATCCGTAAGCAGGATGAAGGACTGAGCAAAACCGAAGCTGGGACTGAGGGTGTCCTCCAGCGTGAAGTGCTGCTCCCGCACCACTGACCGGCCCGCTGAGTCCTGATGCAAACACAGGCCAGTAGGAAAGCTTTAAAACACAGTTCACAAGCACTCTTGGGACTCGCAAACTAAATTAAATATTTTAGAAATCGCATTAGCACCGACCTCCACTTTAACTGTAATCGTGTGCAGGCCAGTGAGGTAGCGAGTCGGGTCCCACAGTAGGACATACAGGGGCCCTCCAGCGGAGCGGCCGGTGCCCAGCGGCTCCCCGTCTATGCTGACGTGGACCGCGGTGATCGGAGCCTCGGAGAAGGCCAGGATCCTTCAGAAGTCACAAAGTCACAGTCAGAGGAAGTGCAATTAATAAAGCAATGCAAAAAGAGGGAGAAGTTATTAGACAGATAAATAGATAAAGGAATAAACAATCAAAAGGAGGGATCCACTGATCTATTAGAAAATGGGATATGATAATAAGCTGAAGGAACAAACATGTTTCCATTCTTCTACAGACT